>NC_057813.1:554713408-554720874 GCF_018294505.1 Triticum aestivum
CCAGCGAGGAGGTCGAGGACGGAGCGGTTCGGCCGGGGGGCGGTCCGACGAGGTTGTGGGCGATCCGACGAACGGCTGCGAGGGGCGACGGGGGCAACGATGTGGGCGTGATCGGGCGCTGGGGCCCCGATCCAGACGGGATCGAGAGAGATGGGGGGGAGTGGGGATCGTGTGCCGGTTAGGGTTAGGTTTCGGTGGAGGTAGGGGTTAGTAGGGGAGGTCGACCGGGGTGGCCGGCCCGTTCGAGCGGCTGAGGCCAGCTGGGCCACTTGTGGCCCAGCGGGGGGGGGTCCAGTTTCCCTTTTCTCCTTTTTTTTTCAATTTCTTTTCTGTTTATTTTTACCTTTGTTTTATAAATTATAAATCTAGCCCCTAAATTAGAACTAATACTTATGACACTACCACAATTGATTTGGCACCCTAAACAATTAGTTTATATTTGTTTAGTATTTGAAAGACAATTAAATATTAGTTTTACTGCAGTTTTAATTAATTTAGTGCTTTTAACTACTTTATAAAAAGATGTTTCCTCCACCATAAATACCTACGCATTATTTGTCACCTCTCGAACATTTTAGTTTTAAAGTTTGAAAATCTTTACCGTTTGACTTTATTTTAAGTTTGAATTTCGAATCGATTTTGAACTAACACGAGATTAACAACAGTAACCGTGGTGACGTGGCATCATTAACGTGGGATTACTGTAGCCTAATTGCCCGGGCGTCACAATTCTCCTAACCTACAAGAAATCTCGTCCCGAGATTTAGGAGCGGTTATAAGGGGGGAAGGGATCTGGTTACGAAATTCTAACGATTCTTCTTGGTCATAGTTGCTCTTCTCGAAGTGGTTGATCCAATACATTGATGTCTTCATTTTTCTGCTTCAGGTCATTAAGATGAAGTCGGCATCCTTTCTTCGGAAACTCCATCGTACTTACGAATAGGTCACGGGGTAGATCGAAAACGACAGAATGCTATAAGGGTAATAACCTGGGATTAACCCATGAATGAGAATATGAGTACCTCTCGAGTTGAACAAATAGAACACATCGAGAGTAAAGTTGGAAGGTCCAACAAGAAGTTTTAGGCAGCCAGGCGATCGTTCAATGCCTAGTCAGAAGGTGAAAGGGGTTTCAAGCAACGGAATAATTATTGTTTCCGATGCCAGAATTGATGATCTCATCGGAAGGTGGCTCATGAATTACATACGAGTCCACGCGGGAGGAATAACTTTGGGAACAGGGGGTGTACAGGAGAGTCAGGTTTCGATCCTGTGGTACTATGGGTTATGGGTCCACCATGTGGTTGAAAGTAGGAAGGGGGCCGACATCTTGCACGGTCATGATAGTAAGGCGTGTCAGAGGGTAGCCTGTCAGTTATGTCGGCAACAACATCGATACCAAGGGCGAGGGACGAAGAGAACCATTTTCCTGCTCGTTGAACGAGGCGGGCCAATAGGCAAAGTTCCCGTCCGTCGGTGGCTACCGAAATGTCATCCACAGTAGGAACAGGGTCTTACTGGCATGGTTGTACACTAACGTGTTTTACATAAGCAGAAGATTACTACTGCTTATATAATATAGACCACAAGAAGGGTTAAGCAAACCAAAGGAAAGGAAAGGTGATTACCAGGTTAAACAGAACAATGGAAAGGAAAAATGCGTTTAAACACATTTCGGGGGCATATCCTTCCCAAGGACAAGCAGAGCAAGATATCCATGACAGGATATAGGGTGGATAACCATTTAGGTAAGGGGAGAGGAATTTGATGACCATACCCATACAGCGGTGTTTGGATAATCGAGCAGGAAACATTTAGCATTGGGCTTCAAATGTTTTTGTTGAAAATCAGAGTACCACAGACAAGCTTTTGAGATAGCATTGACATGGTCAACAGGTGAAGATCAGACTTTGGAAACAAAAAGGATCCATCAGGAACAACTTATAGAATAAGTCTTATAATTCCCTCATGGAAGAATGGATAACCTTGCAAAAAAAAATTATAATGATAGGTCCTCCAGCCAGGGGGGGGGGTGCTAGGCATGACATCCTGTTACCAGGTCATCAAAGGATCAACATCATAACCCTTGGAAAGTTGTCCCAACCATCATATCGGACCGAGATTCAGATCCGATTGGTGTCATGATACCTCAGACTCAGGATGTCCGAGAATAAAAGGTGCAACTCAAATAGACGAAATGACATTTCAGGATTCTCAGGAAATGAACTATGGGAGTGGGTTCTTGAAACAATAGTTCATCATTAAACCAAGGAGAGGAGGAGGTGGCTGATGGGCTCGGCGATAATCCATCGAGATTTCCGACAAGATGGATTTCCACAATTATGTGAACAAGGAGATAGCATTTGTCAGATCAAATGGTATAAGATGTATGCTCGAGGAAAACATACACAATTAAAACATTGGTTGAAAGGTGCACCCGAAATATGGGCTGGGTTGCACGGCCAACATTGGAATGGTGATTCAATAATCAATAGTCTAAGAATGAACTTTCGACCATTAACTTTAAAGAGATAGGGTTGCTAGAAGGAAAGAATCCAAACAACACCGTTCACTTGTTGGAATTAACACAGGGACCAAGAAAGAATGGTGATGGTGAGAAGTATTTCTATGTCAAGAATTCTCAAGAGGTGGAACAAATCTCAGAACATTCTTGACATAAAAGATGGTAATACTCCAAGATAAAGAAGAACAAAGGCTGGATAGCAAGGAAACCAAGGTACAACACAAATTGTGAACAAGTTTGTGTTGGGGGGGGGTGGAAGGCAAGAATGTTGCCGATGATAACTCAAATCATCGAGGGACAAGGATGGTATTTCTCATCATGAATTCAATTGATATCCTGGAAGAACTCATAAGGTTGATGAGGATCACGACACATTTGTCGACAGATTTCATGAAGAAGTAATCAATCAGCGACGACATCAAGTCAAAGGAATGATGAAGCCAAAAGTCATTGGAACCATGGGTACGACACAAACTCGAACTCAAGCTTGTTGTTTAAGGTGAAAGGGTATGACGAGGAGAATCGACGTAAGGTTAGTTCATCGTCGAAAATTGGTGCTCCGAGAATAAGGACAAGGTAGCACCGTTAGAATCGTCACGACAATGGTATAGCCAAACAGGCTAGGAATGGCGTGATCGGGTACAAACTCGTACTTATAGAAGCTTACTGAATAGTTGTTGAACCGTAGAGCGGACTCGGTTCAGTTATCGGTGTCTTTGAGTGTTCAATAACTCCGAGCCCATGAAAAATTGTAATCGGTGAGTATGTAGTACTTGATGAAGACTCATAAGACATTATGCAGTTCCAAGATAATCTCGAGATACCAGGTGGTAATACTCGACGACAGATCAAACTAGAAGTTGAACTGGGGTATTGCTCTATAGAAGACAAGTGCTTAAACTTGCACATGACATGATATTTAAAGGAGAACATGGTCAGAACCACGATTGCAAAAAGGCCAGATCTCAGATATAAGATGAACTTATACCAAGGGAATAATTGATTTTAAAAGAAGCTTCGATGAGAAGATGTACATCGTGTCCATGGGCATGAACGCAAAGTTCAAGGTCGACTCCCACTTCTCCAATGCACAACCTTTCATTCACTTCTCGCGCTCAATGAAGTTGTAGTTTTGAAATTTTATCTGGCAAAATACCAGAAGAGTACGACTCGTGAAAACTTTCGAGTTCACACCTATTAATGAAGGCATAGGTTCAACCCATCGGGGCATCTTAGAATCATATACCAGAATCTTTAGAAGTAATTAACTCAAGCTCGAAGACAGAGCATGGTTAAGAAAGCAGAGGATACAATTTACCAAAGGCATTATGTATCAGAGGAAAGGCTCTCAAGGTTATTGAATATGAAGGGCGTTGTCAGATAAAATCCAACAAAAGATCTGGTGGTCCACAAGGAATCTGACGTGAGCATCGGTACTCAACTAGAGGAAGAAGATTGCAAGGAGATCAGATTATAGAAACAACTGACTAACTCAATTGTCAAATGCAAAGGAATTATGATTTCCAAATCTAGGGATCAGAAGCAGACGCTCGGACCAAGGATGGATAAGTTCAATAGACTTAGGGGCAAAATCGACGGCAATTGATTGGTCGAGAACCATCTCACGTTCAAAAATGACGTCTGAGCCGGAAGGAGGAATTCTAGGATCTGTTTGAGGATTGCGAGCATTCGCAACAAATCGAATCAATGGACTCAAATGATAATGACAATGGATGTCAACAAGATTACTAGACTTATGGGATTAACCATAAGCAAGTAATCAAGAATTTCAAGAGCAATAGGATGCTCAGGATTTTCGGAAGATCGAATGGTACTTCGAGGATTCGTGACATACATGCACCAACTGGGGATGAGTGGATACTCGGTAAGTGCGAGAAATTATCCGTATGGGTATTCAGGCGACAAGGAACTGTAAGGCAGTAGGCACAAAAGGATTCTCGAAACATTAGAGAGAATTTCGGGGTATCTTGTGATAACAAGATCAACTGGGAATAAAAGTAAGAACGACATGTGTAAGTATTTATCCATAGGGATGTTTCGGTGGTAGGGAATTGCAAAAGCGACAGGCATAAGATCTCGAGAGAATATCGGAGAGTATCTTCAAACCCTTCTGGTTCACGGAGCAATCACCTGTAGTGAGGGGTTCTCCGGGAGGAAGTAGTAACGAGATCCTAAAGTTAGATTTTAGTAAATTCATCAAACCCGAATAGGAGAGAGATCAGAGTCCCAGAGTAAAGCTCGAGGAGTAAAAGATCCTACTACCACCCAAATGGCGACGTGTGCCCGTAAGACACACAGCCATGTTAGTAAAAGTTTTGCAATGTCTAGACTCGACTTCGGCCAAGGAGTGTGGAAGGGGGATTCCTACAGGCAGTCGGCTCTGATACCAACTTGTGACGCCCCCGATTCAATCGTACACTAATCATGCACGCAAATGTGTACGATCAAGATCAGGGACTCACAGGAAGATATCACAACACAACTCTACAAATAAAATAAGTCATACAAGCATCATAATACAAGCCAGGGGCCTCGAGGGCTCGAATACAAGTGCTCGATCATAGACGAGTCAGCGGAAGTAACAATATCTGAGTACAGACATAAGTTAAACAAGTTGCCATAAGATGGTTAGCACAAACTGGGATACAGATCGAAAGAGGTGCATGCCTCCTGCCTGGGATCCTCCTAACTACTCCTGGTCGTCGTCAGCGGGCTGCACGTAGTAGTAGGCACCTCCAGTGTAGTAGGAATCATCATCGACGGTGGCGTCTGGCTCCAGGGCTCCAGCATCTGGTTGTGACAACCAGGTAGAAGGGAAAGGGGAAAAGAGGGAGAAAAGCAACCGTGAGTACTCATCCAAAGTACTCGCAAGCAAGGAGCTACACTACATATGCATGGGTATATGTGTAAAAGGCCATATCGGTGGACTGAACTGCAGAATGCCAGACTAAAAGGGGGATAGCTAATCCTGTCGAAGACTACGCTTCTGGCAGCCTCCGACTTGCAGCATGTAGAAGAGGGTAGATTGAAGTCCTCCAAGTAGCATCTCCAAGTAGCATCTCCAAGCAGCATCGCAGTAGCATAATCCTACCCGGCGATCCTCCCCTCGTCGCCCTGTGGAAAAGCGATCACCGGGTTGTCTGTGGAACTTGGAAGGGTGTGTTTTATTAATTATCCGGTTCTAGTTGTCATAAGGTCAAGGTATAACTCCAAGTCGTCCTGTTACCGAAGATCACGGCTATTCGAATAGATTAACTTCCCTGCAGGGGTGCACCACATAACCCAACACGCTCGATCCCATTTGGCCGGACACACTTTCCTGGGTCATGCCCGGCCTCGGAAGATCAACACGTCGCAGCCCTACCTAGGCAAATCAGAGAGGCCAGCACGCCGGTCTAAACCTAAGCGCACAGGGGTCTGGACCCATCGCCCATAGCACACCAGCACGTTGCGAGGGCGGCCGAAAGCAGACCTAGCCTAGTGGCGTTCCAGTCCAATTCGGCGCGCGCCGCTCCGTCGCTGACGTCTGAAGTGCTTCGGCTGATACCACGACGTCGGGATACCCATAACTACTCCCACGTAGATGGTTAGTGCGTATAGGCTCGTAGCCGACTCAGATCAAATACCAAGATCTCGTTAAGCGTGTTAAGTATCCGCGAACACCGAACAGGGCCAGGCCCACCTGTCTCCTAGGTGGTCTCAACCTGCCCTGCCGCTCCGCCACAAAGTAACAGTCGGGGGCCGTCGGGAACTCAGGCCCACCACTACCTGGATGGAGCCACCTGCCCCTTCAGCCCCCATCTCCAAACAGTATCACCAGTAATGTAACAGTGTAAAATATATAGTATATGCCCGTGATCACCTCCCGAAGTGATCACATCCCAGTAGTATAGCATGGCAGACGGAGAAGAGTGTAGGGTCACTGATGGAACACTAGCATCCTATACTAAGCATTTAGGATTGCGGGTAAGGTATCAATGACTATAGCAGCAATGACAGGCTATGCATCAGAATAGGATTAATAGAAAGCAGTAACATGCTACACTACTCTAATGCAAGCAGTATAGAGAAGAGTAGGCGATATCTGGTGATCAAAGGGGGGGCTTGCCTGGTTGCTCTGGCAAGAGAGAGGGGTCGTCAACTCCGTAGTCGAACTGGGCAGCAGCAGCGTCGGTCTCGTAGTCTACTGGAGAGAAGAGGGGGAAGAAACAATGAATACCATGTAAACAGATGCATATCGATGCATGACATGACAAGTAACGATGCTAGGCGTGCCCTAACATGGTATGAGGTGGTAGCGGTTAAGGGGGGAAACATCCGGGAAAATATCCCCGGTGTTTCGTGTTTTTGGGCAGAGGAGCCGGAGGGGGAAAGTTGCGGGTTTGATAGGTTAGGGGTGTGTGGCGGATGAACGGACTGTGTATCCGGATTCGTCTCTTCGTTCTGAGCAACTTTCATGTTGAAAATATTTTAATCCGAGTTACGGATTAAAAGATATGATTTTCTAAAGATTTTATTAATTTCTGGAATTTAATTAATTATTTAATTAATTCGAAAAATGGAATTACGACATCAGCATGATGTCATGCTGACGTCAGCAGTCAGCGTTGACCGTTGACCTGGTCAACCTGACATGTGGGTCCCGTGGGACCCACCTGTCATACACTGTTAGTTTAATTAGGGTTTAGGTTAATTGATCAGGTTAATTAAACTCAACTAGTTAATTAAATTAATTAAACCGGATTAATTAACTTAATTAATTCATTAGATAATTAACTAATTAATAATTAATTTTATTAAATCATTTATTTATTTATTATTTTTATTTCTAATTCCTCTTTTTTTTAATAAAACGTTATGGGCATGGGGCCCATCTGTCATAGGCCCCAGGGGCCAAACGGGCAAACGGGCACGGGTGTGG
>NC_057813.1:555067225-555114766 GCF_018294505.1 Triticum aestivum
AAAAACAAAAAACGCGTTTTTTTCCTTTCCAAAAGAGGCACGCCCGTGCCTCTCGTGAAAGCACAACCGTGCCTCTGGCGGAAGCAAAACCGTGCCTCTCACGAAAAAAAATGCATTTTTTTGCGGAAATTTTTTTATTTTTTTTTTTTAAAAAAATTGGTCGAAAAGTTAGGGAAGACCGGTAGAAAACCAAAACGTCAAAAAAAAACGAAAAAAACCTTTTAAAAAGCCGAAAACGCGTGCGTAAAAATAAAAAAACAAAATCCGGAGGAAGCACCCAGAGCACGACACGTGGCGAATAGCTGTGAGGGCGCCAAGTCGCGCTGATCGTTGTGAGGCTCCCGAAGGAGCACTCGTTAATTAGTTGCTCTCATATCAACCAGTGCTCGCTTAAAGCGAGAAATAGGAGCTCCCTTCCTAATCAGCGCTGGTGGCGTTGGCTGCCGATCCTGGCGCTCATGCGCCCACAATCGTGCCGGCCCAGATCGCTTCATCTTTGTCGCTCGATCGATTTGGAATGGTCACGGTTTATCAGTTGAGTGGTCAACTGTTGACTTTAAAAATAAAACGAAAACAATCGCAAAAACTTGACGTGAATTAAAAAATGCTCATGGATTTTAACAAAGTTCACAAACTTTAAAAATTTGAAAATTTTGGAAAAAGGCTCATCGAAAAAAGTTCAACAATTTTTTTAAAAGTTCATCGAATTTGAAAAATGTTCGTCAATTTTCAAAAAGTTCATCAAAAAAGGAAAATAGTCCAACAAATTTCAAAAACAATTCATTGATTTCAAATGTTCATCGGAAAATGAAAAAGTTCATCCATTTTTGTAAAAAGTTCTTCAAATAATAAAAAATTCATCGATTTGAAAAAAAATGTTCACGAATTACTTTTTTTGAATAAGGAAATAAGAAAGAAGAACACACAGAAAAGCTGCCATTTATCAGATTGTGTTAAGGAGATCACTGGTTCGATTCTCTATACGGGCACACGTTTTTGCCTTTTAGAAAACCAGATTACAGACGGGGAGTCGGTTGGCCCAGCGCGGAGGACGCCCGTTTGCCTGAGCGCCAAATAGGAATCGCCCCAGACCAGCTCATGCCACCAAGTAGACCGCCACTTAGATGGGCTGGCGAAGAAGGAATGGGCTAGACGTGAATGAAATCCCTCCATGGGGCACAATGATGGTGGGCCCGTAAAAAAATCAATCAGCACTACGGTCGTTGCTGAAGGAGAACAAGGAGAAGGAGTGATGCTTCACCAGCATGTCTTTCTGTCACGAGCGACGAGGGAACTGCTTTGGGCCTCACGAGCCTCGAACCTTGCCAATGTCGTACGACGCACCATCCGTGGTTCAGTAAAGTTAGGGGCTAACCTAAAATTTAAATGACACACGATTTTGGATCGTCGAGGCTTTTGAAAGAGGTCTAACAATGCACATCTGATTTGATTGTTAAACCTCTTCCAATGCACTGGTGCTAAGATGCTAAGATTAGATGCTAAGTACATTAAAGAGTTAAGCAAATAAAGCCCTCAATGCAAAGCTGCCTAACTTGTTGTAGCTAAGCATCCTTCATTTAATGATTTAACAACTAAAGTTTTCAATGCATTGGTGAGCTTATTTCGTTTAAGTGTTTTGCCTAGGTTCACGCATTTGGCAGTGTTTCTTCCTGGGGTCATCACACTAATCTCTTTCTTCTTAATTATCTTGCCACATTATATTTTTTGCCTACGTGGCAGCCCATTTGTATAAGGCTGGTCATA
This sequence comes from Triticum aestivum, assembly GCF_018294505.1. Taxonomy (NCBI): domain Eukaryota; kingdom Viridiplantae; phylum Streptophyta; class Magnoliopsida; order Poales; family Poaceae; genus Triticum; species Triticum aestivum. The sequence goes on from NC_057813.1 coordinate 555,068,990, forward strand.
GTGGGGAGTAACTTAGACTAGTAACATACATATGTTACTAGTCTATGTTACTACCTTCATAGTGGGTAGTGTCATAAGTGTGGTAACATAGTTGCCTTCATTTATTACTTTGTAGACTCATTATGCATTGGAAACCGCTATGTGATGGTAACATATTATGTTACTCTATTTGCCTCTCTTCTCATTAACTACTTGCCACATCATCATTTTTGCTTATGTGGCATCTATGTTACTACCTATGTTACTCCCACTATGACCAGCCTAAGGTGGAGCATTGAGAGGGCCTTAAAGTTGGGGCCACGTCCATGATTTTACCTCCACTGGTAATCGATCTAGTAATACTAAACGATACTCCAAGCCGACTACTGTTGATGGTTTACTCTAATACTACTCCACCGTTGCGTTATGTCTAAAGTACACTTGATGGTCACATCTCTATCATGGAAATGAGCTGACTGCGGCATAGCCTTGCGCGTTCGACACACACACGACAGCGACACGAAAAGTTCACTTTTGTCCACTCTACACGGCGTGTGTAGCGTGCAGCCATGCATCGGTCACGCCGTGCATAGTTTTATCCCGTGGCCGAGTAGAACGCACGCATATATAATGGCCAGGCCGGCAGCTGGTGGATCGACCGAGTTCAGAAGTAGCTATAGGATATCTCTTCTCTTGAAATGGATCCCTTTGTTTTTCAATGATATTGCTGGTGTACAAAGAGAGGAGAGATCGACAACTCATGCACACGATCGTTTTTGCTAGCTGCATATTGTACAATAGTAATAATTCGAAAAAAGAAAAAAAAACTGGTATGGCATGCGAGCTGCCCATCGATGGCAACTTGTTTTCAGATCCTAGAGTATAGCAACCCCTGCAATTATTTATTTTGGCTTACCAGTATAGCATACGTATTTTATAAGATAGCTGCGAGTTGTTTACGTACTAGTACTACGGCATCTTGTTTCGTTGACATGAGCCGGGCGGTCGAAAAGGCTACTTTTGGCATGTGCACAGCTGGTACACATGGCCTGGTCCCCAAGATCTGGATGGATCCTTCTGGGGTTTTTCCGCTCCTATTTTATTCTTTGCTTAGAAAATGCAGCAGTCTTTGTTGCCAGTAGCATATGTATATACTACTACCCCACAAAAAAAAATCTGTATATACTAATCCAAGAAGAATGATACTCTACTGGTGTTGAAAATTGACGTTTGAAGCTGGGACCTGGTCCTCTAGAGCACATACCTGCAAGAAATTAGATAGAGGGAAATGCTTAGGGGGGGAAAAGGAAAAAGAAACTCCTTGATCGCATTGCACAACCCAACACGAGAATCGCAGTGGAGAGAAAGAACCACATTCTTTCTCCGCGGAATAGTTGAGTCCTCCAACTCAGATTGTTCTGTTGAAAACAATTAGCGAGCAATTACCCGTTCAACTTTTCTTTTTCTTCGCGATGTGCACGTAGTCAGAGGACTTGGTTTTAGTCCACACAAAAGACCAGCTGTAGTACTAAAATAACCAGAGAGTAATAGCCAAGGACAAACGGATGCTGTGGCTGCTGCTGACCAACAGAACATGCGGCGAGCAGATCATAATTTCTATGCTCCATGGAACCAGCCAGCTCAACGTCCACGGAACCCAAAGTATTATTCCGTCCACCACGCCGGCCATCTCTTCGGCCGGATACAGTGTCGAGACCCCGTGCCCATGTGCTAATCAATCAGAACGAAAAGGCGATCGGTGGACTATGCGAAGAGTACTTACTCCTAATTAAGCCTGCAGGCTACAGCTTACCAGCACAAGTAGCAGGTGCACTACTGACTAATCGTCATTACTCCAACTAATCATCTGGTCGGGGAGGGTTGGGCACGTGAGTCATCGTCCTGGCTCATCTCATGGCCCCTGGGCGTGCGTGAAGGCCAACAAAAGCCACCTTTTGGACGGCAACCGCTCGCTCGCGTGGCCACTTGCCAAGCATGTCGCCCCGGCCCGTGTGCGTTCGCAGCCACATCTCGGAAAGGAATAATACGCGCGTGCTACGTTGATGTGTGCGGTGCTTGCCCTACAGCCAACCAAGACAGATCGACGCAGCATGAGTATTATTGGGAGATTATCAGGAGGGATCTCGATCGACCGCCTACCGCATATAAATCACAAAAGTGAAATCCATGCGCAGAGAGTGATCATGCGTGGATCGATCACTCATCCATCCATCCATCCCACACACTCCTCAAACGTTTGGGCTGGATGACCGGTCACGAAATTTTAACCCAGCCGAGCGCCGCTCCGGCAGGCCGCGTAGTGCCTAGCCTGACTATTTAAGTTGATCGCTGGCACTGAAACCCTAGCCCTTCACATTTCCATCTGCTCGCCCGCCGCCGCCGCCACTGCTTTTCACTCCCCGTTCACCACCACTAGTAGCCATGCCCCCACGCTGCCGGATAAAGGCAACCCATTTCTAACGCCGGAGCGCCGGCCGTAGCTCCTTGAGCAGATCCGGGCGAGACGCGAAGCCCGGATCGCCGCGGGGGCTTCCTCCCGATGCAGAACAATCTAGTTGGAGGACTCAGATTGTGGAAGAGGAGGAGGAGCCAGAGGAGGATGTGGGGGACGCCAGGGACGCGGATCTGCAGGCCGAGCGTCCCGCTATAAGCTCATCTTCAAAGGCTAGCTTCTTTTTTGTTTCAAGTCTAGTTAGCAACCCGCTATAAGCTAGGTGTATACTTCATTCCAAGGAAAAAAAGCTAAAATACTAGGCATGGTAGCATGTTATTTTAGTACTAGTGCCTCAACAATCATATGGAATCCACATCCACTGCCTCGGCGTGAAGGAAAACGAAACTCGTTAAGAGCATCTACAGCCGGGCGTCTCAAACCCGTCTCATACGACCGGACGGGCCGCTCAGTCACTGTCCGTTCATGATATTTTTTACCCAGACGGCCCCCCAAACGGCACTCAAACGCCTAGGCTGCCCGGCATCCCTCATATCTAGCCCAAATATGAGGTGGATATGGGGCGCCTGGGCGCGGCCGGGGCACATCCGTCACCTCGGACCCGACAGTCCGACCCCACCCCAAATTGCACCAAATCCACCCCCAAGACCAGCCGAATTCATTTGCTATCTCCTCTTGTCTTCCTCCACTGTGTCGCCCGTCTCGCACTTCGCTGCCGCTCCCGCTTCACAGTCGTTCCTAGGCTCTCCGCTGCCAGCTCCGGAAGAGCAGTCCTCTCTCCTGTCCTTGCTGCGAAAACCATTGTTTTTGCGCATTGTGGAAGGAGTGGAGGCACACGACGACTACTTCAAGCTCACAAGGGATTCTGCGGCCAATTCCGTTTCTCGGCCAAGCAGAAGTGCATGGCTGCTCTGAGGATGCTTGCACTTGGTACTGCTGCAGATGCCATTGGTGAGATGGTCAGGATGGGGGAGAGCATGTGCTTGAAGACTACTGTCAAGTTTGCCCGCCGTGGTGGAGGTGTTTGGACCTGAGTATCCCCGAGAAACAAATGCGCATGGCACGAAGAAGTTGTTGGCTATTGGAGAGGCATGGTTTTTTTAGGAATGCTCGGATCAATTAATTGCATGCATTGGCAATGCAAGAACTGCCACAAAGGTTTGCGAAGAATGTATCAAGGTCACCAACATACTAGAAGGCGGTGGCATCACATGACTTACGGATTTGACATGCTTTCTGCGGAATGTCGGGTTCTCACAACGCCATCAACGTGCTTCAACAATCTCCGGTGTTCAGGAGGCTTTGCAATGGGGAATCACCGTCGTGTAACTACACCGTCAACGACCGAGAGTACAACATGGGATACTATATTGCTGATGGTATCTATCCTCAGTGGGCGGCGTTTGTGAAGACCATATCCGAACCGCATGGCAATAAACAGAGCCACATTGCAATAACGCAGGGGGGCATTTGGTGCGCTTCAGACTTGTTGGGAAATTGTGCGGAGCAGTGCAATGATGTGGTGATCAGAAACTTTGTGGCAGTTGATGACATATTGTGTTATTCTGCACAATATGATTGTCGAGGATGAGGGTCAGGGCCGGGCTGGCAAAATCATGGGCCCTATGCGAAAATGAAAAATGGGGCCCTATATTGAAAAAAGAACTGACGAGCAATGATAATATACATATATATCATAGAAAAAAATTATAATGTACTCCTGTCGTAAACTCATATAAGAGCGTTCACTACTTTAATGATTTAAACACTCATTAATTTACGGAGAAATATATAATGTATGTCATACATAACAATTGGACATATAAAAAAAGTCATACCTATCCAACTCCTTGTTGCTATTTATTTGAACATCCTCGTTTTTTAGTATTCTTTGAGCACCTGGAGGCTAGCGATCAATCCAAATTGAGAGAGAGGAGGCGAGGAAGGCAAGCAGGCAGCGGCCGGTCGCCCTGTGATCTCATCGATCTAATCACCAGGGACGGGGCGACCAGGAACCAGGGACGGGGCGACGAGATGCCCAACGATTGAGAGTTTTCACTTTTCACGATTCCGATCTAGCGATCCCCGATCACTGTAGCGATCGAGTTTTTTTTTACGGAAACCCGTACCGATCGAGTAGGAGGAGTCGAGGAGATCACGCTCGTCGCTCGATGCCTAGTCGCCTCGACTCCAAGTCTCTAGCCCACTCCAGCGGCCGAGTACCGTTTTTTGTTTTTAATACTAGGCCTATATGGAAAAATTCGGCCCCCTAGATTTTTGGGCCTTGTGCGGGCCGCACATTTTGTACCACTGTGGGCCCGGCCCTGATGAGGGTGATGGTGTAGCCCAAACCCATGATTTCGAAGCACCGGGAGAACAAGTTAAAATTCCGGAAGATCGATATGCGGCTCAGCTTATAAACTTTCTGCAGATGCATCAGACTCTTTGAGACTCAGATTGTGAAGTCTACTCGGAGGAGGAGGGGCCAGAGGAGGATGTGGGGGACGCCGGGGACGCGGATCTACAGGCCGAGCGTCCCGCTATAAGCTCATCTTCAAAGGCTAACTCCTTTTTTGTTTCAAGTCTAGCTAGCAACCCGCTATAAGCTAGGTGTATACTTCATTCCAAAGAAAAAAAGCTAAAATACTAGGCATGGTAGCATGTTTTTTTAGTACTAGTGCCTCAACAACCATATGGAATCCACATCCACTGCCTCGCCGTGAAGGAAAACGAAACTCGGTAAGAGCATCTATAGTCGGGCGTGTCAAACCCGCCTCATACGGCCGGACGGGCCGCCCGGCCAGTCACTATCCGTTCATGATTTTTTTACCCAGACGGCCCCCCAAACGACACTCAAACGCCTAGACTGCCCGGCATCCCTCATATCTAGCCCAAAAATGAGGTGGATATGGGCGCCCGAGCGCGGCCAGGGCTGTCGGTGTTCTGGGAACGGAGGTCCCCAGACTTGCCTGTCTGCGGCCCTCGGCGTGGCTCCGCCAGTGGCCCAGTATGACCCGTCTTCATCAACCAAACACTCAAGACCCTCGCGAGGGGCCAAGCCTCGCGGGGCGAACGACACGAGGCCTCCTCAGGGGTGGCCTTACCAGGCAGCCTCACGAGGAGGCGGAGAGATCAAGGCAAAGGGTACCTCGCGAGGTTCCCGTGACGCAAGCCATGATGACCAAGGCCAGGCGGGCGCCAGCCCACGAAGTGTCCTCGTTTCCTCTTTGGTGCCAAAGGGGGCGTGCGCAGGTGCGGAGTACCAAGGCATCAGGCAAATGTTTCCATATCGGTACAACAAGACCAAGACCAGCAGGACGATAAGACGGATGTCATCGTGGAGCCCAAGACGGCGTCGTCACGAGAGCCTTTGACAGACGAAGACCACCTTTAGTCAGGATAGCTTGTACTAGCTGTCCCCTTTCAAAATGGCCGTTGTTGGATCCCTTCCCGCTCAATATTTGGGAAGAGGACCAAGGCCTCTATAAATAGGGCTTGCCACCACCAAGACAAAGGGGATCGAACTTTGAGCAGAACCACCGACCAGACACAAGAACACCTCGCCTCAGGAGGCTGTTCTTACACTTGTACTGTTCATCATCAGCCCAAGAGGCAATCCACCAACACCACACTAGAGTAGAGTATTACACCACAACGGTGGCCCAAAATAGTATAAATTTTGTGTCTCTTGTGCTGTGAGATTGGCTAGATAAACTTAGGGATCGTGGCGAGGCTGAGAGCGAGATTCGGTAGGGGGAAATCTTCATGCGCACCCCAGTGTTGAACCTTAAGGGTTTTGCCGGAACCCGATATTAGACATTTGGCACGCCAGGTAGGGGTGCACCGGAATATTCCTTCCGCTGATCCACGTCTCATCGCTCTGTCGCATTCATGTCGGACGCCCGCCGAGCCCGCATCGAGCATCGGGCTGCTCTCGCCACTCACGTCGCCCAGACAGCTCATGTCGGCAGGCCTCCCGTCGTTCTCCGTCGCCTGCCGCCAACGCCGCCACCGGCCCGGTGGGGAACGAGCAGCAAGCATCCTCGCTGCACCCCTCGGTGCGGCGGGAAGGCCGCACCGCCACTCCGTCGCTGACCCCGGCTAGTTCGTCGTCCCACGCTCGTCGTGCCGCCACGAACGCGCAGGCCGCGCTGCTCCTGGCGCGTGAGCTCCTGCACTACCGCCCCGTCGATGACCTTTACGAAGAATGGCTCGCTCGCATCACCGAGCTCGTCAGCGCCGTAGGGGGCTCTCCCGCGCCGTCCCTCTCGCTGCCTCGCCCTCCCCCGGGTATGGGCGACGCGGCTCATGGAGCGCCTCCACCGCCTCCGCCCCAAGACGGCGCCCTAGCTCCAAGGCGCGCGGCCCTTGGGTGTGGCCCACCGCATCCAGCACTCGCGCGATAAGAAGAAGCTGCCAAGAAATCCCGCGGCCTCAAGAAGGCGCCCCCGTGCTCCCTGCACCAGCTCGACAAGACCGCGTCCCTGCACCCCGGCACGACAAGATCGCATACTGCCTCTGGCAGTGGTGCGCGAGCGCCATCAAGAGCAAGCTCCGCATCAATAATGGGCCCCGGTGACCACGGCAGGCTGCCGCGCCTTCACCACCGAGATGCGTAGCGTCGCCAGGTCGGGCAAGTTCAAGCCGGACCTGCCTCCTCGCTATGACGGCACCCCAGACCCTGTGGAGTTCTTGCAGCTCTACGAGCTGAGCATCGAGGCGGCCAACGGCGACGAGAAAGTCATGGCGAACTGGTTTCCCATGGTGCTCAAGGACAGTGCCCGCTCGTGGCTCCTGAACCTTCCTCCTGGCTCGATCTCCTCCTGGGACGAGATGTGCAGCCGCTTCATCGCCAACTTCCAGGGCACTCGCGACCCCCCTCCGGTCGTGGGTGACCTGCGCCGCATCAAGCAGCAGCCTGGGGAGACCATGCAGAAATACATCCAGCGCTTCAACAGCGTCCGCCTCAAGATCCCCAATGTAACGGACGAGGCCATCATCTCAGCGTTCTCTGATGGCGTTCATGATGTCAAGATGAAGGAGGAGCTCGCCATCCATGAGGAGTTGTGCACATCCCTGGAGCTGTTCAACCTAGCGACCAAGTGCGCAAGAGCTGAGGAAGGACGCCTCTCCCTCCTCGAGCTTCCAGCTGCTGATCCGGAAGAAAAGAAGACCAAGGCCAAGGACGTGAAGTGCAAGGGAGTAGTCGTGCTCGTGGTGAGCCAGACACGAAGCGCGGCAGGGACCAGCCGGAGTCGTCCAAGGGCAGCCAACCGTTCTGCGCCTATAACAACCTCCACACCCACAACACCAATGAGTGCTAGGAGCTCAGGGCCGTTCGAGAAGGACACTTCGGTCGATGCCCCGAGCGCAACGACCGGGGCTACGGCCGAGGAGGGGGACGTGGCGGAGGACGATGGGACGATCGAGGCCCTCGCCAAGAGTGACGTGACCGACCTCGTGAGGATTGTTGGCAGGACCAGCCTCGTGAGGGCGCCTGGAGGGACCGGCCTTGTGAGTGCGCCTAGAGGGATCAACCTCGTGAGGACCGCCCGCAGGGTAATGCAGGCCTTCCTCCTCTGCCACCGCTGCCAAGAAGGACTAACGACCACCATCAGGATGAGGGGGCTGGGGGCTTCTAGGAGCCACGTGCTATCGCTTGCATCTTGGGTGGAGCCCAAGCCCCAGCCTCTCAGCGCATCTTCAAGCAGTTTGCTTGCGAGGTGAATGCAGTCCTCCCCAAGCTCGAGGCCACACGCGCACTCATGTGGTCCAAGTGCGCCATCACCTTCAGCTCAGCAGATCAACTCAAGTCTGCGGCTATTGCTGGCATCCTCCCGATGCTCTGTTCACCAGCCATCAGCAACGTGCAAGTCACCAAGATCCTCATCAATGGCGACGCAGGCCTTAATGTATCGTCTGTCGAAATGTTCGACAACCTTCAAGTGCCATACGATCAGCTCCAGCCTACCAAGCCTTTCTTAGGAGTTACTAACGGTTCCACCACCCCGATAGGGCAGGTCCGCCTCCCGGTCACCTTCGGACAGCGCGACAACTACCGCACCGAAGCTCATCAACTTCGATGTCGCCCATATCCACCTGCCACACAATGCCATCCTTGGGTATCCAGCCCTGGCCAAGTTCATGGCAGTGACCCACCACGGCTACAACGTCCTCAAGATGCCAGGAAGCGGCGGATCATCACGGTCCCCTGCGAAGAGAGAGATGCGGTGTGCTCCCTCGAGCGTGCCTTCCAAGCTACATCAATCGAGGACCCGAAAAGCAAAGGCGAGAACCCTCCAGACGCCATCCCCAAGAAGAAGAAGCAACTGCTCTGCTCGAGGCCTCAGGAGGTCGGCATCTCGGGTGGTGCCGCATCAGGATCAGCGCCCGTGCATGGGACGCCTCCTTCCATCGCATAGGAAGGCGCGCCCGGTGCCCTCCTCGGGTAGGGCTTGGGGGCTCTCTTCTGGAGGGCCTTACACCTCGCCAACATCACGAGGGAGGCGCTCGGGCACCACTTGGAGGCGTGCTTCACGACACGTTTCCCTCAGGAAGGCACGGGGCAAGGAAAGCCCAATGTTCAGGAGTTCATCACCAAGACCACTCAGGAGCTTCAGGAAGCAAGGGCCCTGCGCGGCGATCGCCGCATGCCCGGCGTGGCTCCCCATCCAGGCGAGGATGGTGGGCTGCACGTCGGCATCCATATTCCGGGGCTCAATTGAGCCGCATCTCAGGAGCGCTTCTGGACATCTCGCGTGGGCCGCTGCGAGGGTCCGTGAGGGAGTTCCGGACTAGGGGGTGTCCGGATAGCCGAACTATCATCATCGGCCGGACTCCAAGACTATGAAGATAGAAGATTGAAGACTTCGTCCCGTGTCCGGATGGGACTTTCCTTGGCGTGGAAGGCAATCTTGGCGATACGGATATGTAGATCTCCTACCATTGTAACCGACTTTGTGTAACTCTAGCCCTCTCTGGTGTCTATATAAACCGGATGGCTTTAGTCCTTAGGACGAACAACAATCATACCATAGGCTAGCTTCTAGGGTTTAGCCTCCTTGATCTCGTGGTAGATCCACTCTTGTAACTCACATCATCAATATTAATCAAGCAGGACGTAGGGTTTTACCTCCATCAAGAGGGCCCAAACCTGGGTAAAACATCGTGTCCCTTGTCTCCTGTTACCATCCGCCTAGACGCACAGTTCGGGACCCCCTACGCGAGAACCGCCGGTTTTGACACCGACATTGGTGCTTTCATTGAGAGTTCCTCTGTGCCGTCACCATCAGGAAGGATGCCCTTTCCCGTCTTTAAAGACGGCACCGTCGTCAAGGGAGCTTTGGACGCTGGCCAAACTATCCGGCTAGGCGGTTTTCTTATGACCGCCTGTTCGGTCGCCGCTCTGACAATGACCTCTCAGGTCATTAAAAGCGATCTTCACGTCAGCTCAGAATTCGCCGAGCAGCTAGATCCGATTGAGCTCTCCTCCGTAAACAAGCTCTTGGATCGCATCGCCGCCCTGGGAGTCGCTACCGACTACGATCAGATTGGGCTTAAAACCGATCTGAGAGAAATTAACTCTCCCCAGGTTACCCACCACATTGTTGTGGTAGAGGAACAATGCGGCGACTCTTCTTCTATGTTAAAAACCAACTATGTCCGGATTCCCGATCCCTCCATGCCGGATTTCCGCGGAGGGACGGACGCTAAACAAATACTGAACTTAAAGTCAGGCATCGGACCAGATTTGTTAGAAAGCGTCCAGCAAACCAAGCTTCCGAATCCGGAAGCTTCTTGGCCTTTGAGCCTCAGATCGGGCGGGGTTCCGAACTTGATTCCACCCGCCCACCCAAACATAAGCGATCTATCTCAAATACGGCAAGAGCCCGATGAAACAGTACATCATTACTGGGCCAGATTCCTCCTGGTTATGAACAGGATAAAGGACTGCCATGAAGAAAGCGTGATTTCAATCTTCTGCAACAATTGCACGGACAAGGGAATCATAAATGCCATCAGTCGTCGCGAAGTGACACGCTTCGTCAACCTAGCGACCATTGTACAAAAATACTGCGCGATGGAGAGTGCCTGGAAAACCGAAACTAGGTTTTGGGACAATCCGGCCCTGAATACAACCCCAGTCCGAAATAAAAGGGTGCGTCATACTCAAGCACCTGGGTTAAAAAACAAAAAGCAAAAACCCCTAAGGGTACGGAACCGTACTGGAGGGATGGCTCAACGGACCCTGCAAAATCCACAGTACGGAGGGCGCCACTCCAACACATAGCCTTCGAGCATGTTGGATATTACGGCAGGTGGCCAAAAGTGGCGAAGGCTTTTTAGCCCCGGGCAACCAGCCCAGCAGCACCAGTACGGTATTAACAGTCTTCGAGACTTTCGCATCAAATAATATGCGGAAACGAACAATCCGCAGCCTCACCGAAGTCTACCAGGTCGCAACAACAAATCCATGGAGTGACACGGCTATCACCTTCAATGCCAGCGACGAACCTAAATTCCGAACAGCTAGAGCACCAGCCGCATTGGTCCTCAGTCTGATAGTGGACGACTTTCGTCTTACCAAGGTACTCATGGATGGCGGTAGCGGATTAAACCTCATCTATGAAGAAACTCTTCAAAAAATGGAAATTGACTGGAGCCGCATCGAGCGGAGCAGCACAACCTTCAGGGGAATAATCCCTAGTCGAGAAGTAGGCTGCACAGGAAAAATAACACTAGATGTAGTGTTCGGCTCGCCGGACAATTACAGGTCCGAAGAGGTCACGTTCCAAGTGGCCCCATTCGACAGCGGATATCACGCTTTGTTAGGGCGAGAGGCATTCACAATCTTTCAAGCTATACCCCATTACGGGTACATGAAGCTCAAAATGCCCGGGCCCAATGGAATAATCACTCTCGCCAGTGATCCAGATACAGCACTACGCACTGAAAATAAGACAGCCGCACTGGCCTTAGAGGCATTATCTGAAGCCCTAGCGGCAGAGGAACTAACTGCGCTGCGCTCAACGGTGGATAGGGACGACGTGATACTCGACAAGAGGTCCAAGTCCACCTCTTTCAAACCGGCAAACGAAATAGTCAAATTTCAGGTCCATCCAACGGACCCCACAAAGACGGCATCCATTGGGGCACAATTAAATCCTGATGTAGAAGCCACACTACGAGAATTCCTCCGGGAAAATTGGGACATTTTTGCCTGGCACCCTTCAGACATGCCAGGAATCCCACGCAGGCTGGCAGAGCACAGCCTAAATATCCTAAAAGGATTCAAGCCAGTCAAACAAGCTCTTTGGCGATTTTCCAAACCCAAAAGACAGGCAATGGGAGAGGAGCTAGCCAAGCTCTTAGAAGCCGGATTCATCAGAGATATCAAACATCCGGACTGGCTAGCCAACCTAGTAATGGTACCAAAAAAGGACAAATCCTGGCGCCTCTGCGCCGATTTCAAAGACCTTAACAAGGCCTGTCCAAAGGACCCTTTCCCTCTCCCTCGCATCGACCAAATCATCGATGCTACTGCAGGGCACGATTCATTGTGCTTCCTCGACGCATACTCCGGATACCATCAAATAAAGATGGCGGAAAAAGACCAGGCCGCAACGGCATTCATTACTCCATATGGGCCATTCTGCTTCAACACAATGCCCTTCGGACTCAAAAACGCCGGCGCAACATATCAGCGCATGATTCATACATGTCTGGCCACCCAGATAGGCAAAATAGTAGAGGCATACGTAGACGATGTGGTCGTTAAGACCAAACACGTCGAAACCCTAGTAGACGACTTGAGGGTGACATTTGACAACCTCCGAGCATATGACATTAAGCTCAACTAGGAAAAATGTGTCTTCGGAGTACCAGCCGGAAAGCTTTTGGGCTTCATTGTATCTAGTAGAGGAATTGAAGCAAACCCAACCAAGATCCGAGCTCTGTCACAATTGGATATCCCAAAAGACCTCAAGCAAATACAAAAACTAACGGGGTGCATAGCGGCTCTAAGCCGCTTCATCTCCCGTCTGGGAGAAAAGGCTCTGCCCCTCTATCGCCTCCTCCGGCGCACCGAACACTTCGAATGGACGGATGCCGCCACGGCCGGACTCGAAGAAATCAAGGCCATACTGGCAACAAATCCGGTCCTGGCCGCGCCCAACCTGGGCAAACATATGTTACTATATATCGCAGCAACACATCAGGTTGTTAGCGTGGTACTCGTCGTCGAACGAGAAACAGAAGGGCACAAATTCCCTCTTGAAAAACTAGTGTACTACGTATCCAGTGTCTTAACTCCATGCAAGTCCCGGTACCCACATTATCAAAAGATAGCGTATGCGGTGTTCATGGTATCCCGGAAGCTGCGACACTACTTTCAAGAGTGTTCCATAACGGTGGCCTCCGAAGTACCTCTCAACGATATTATAAACAATCGCGATGCAACGGGAAGGATTGCAAAATGGGCCATTGAGCTCTTACCGTTTGACATAACCTACAAACCATGGCGAGCTATAAAATCGCAAGTTCTAGCTGACTTCGTCGCCGAATGGACCGAAGCCGAACTCCCTAAAGAGTACGGCGCGTACTCCAACTGGATCATGCATTTCAACGGATCCAAAATGTTGGCTGGCTTGGGGGCTGGCGTCGTCTTGACGTCCCCAACTGGAGACACAGTCCAATATGTACTTCAAATAATGTACATGGACTCCAACAACGCAGCCGAATACGAGGCCCTCCTGCACGGCCTCCGGATGGCAATCTCCATGGGCATTCAACGCCTAGAGGTGCGCGGGGATTCAAACCTCGCAATATCCCAAGTAAATGGAGACTTTGACGCCAAAGATCCGAAAATGGCAACTTACCGCAATGCCGTCCTAAAAATGTCAGCTCGGTTCGAAGGACTCGAATTCCACCATGTAGCCCGGGATAATAACCAGGCAGCAGACGTGTTAGCACGCATAGGCGCAAAACGCGACGCCGTCCCTCCAAACATCTTCCTGGAACGGCTCTTTAAGCCATCCGTATTATGGGAAGAGGAGTCCGGAAATAACAATCCGGAGCCAGCTGCAGCACCTAACCCAGACAATTCTGACACAATCGGCGGCTCAGCAAATGAAATAACACCTTCAGCCCACGAAATAATGGCAGTAATTGCCCCGTGGATGGAACCATTCCTAGCCTATTTAATTAGGCAGGAACTTCCCGAAGACCAAAATGAGGCCCGCTGCATAGTTCGGCGATCTAAAGCGTACAAGGTCCATGAGGGAGAACTTTATAAGAAAAGCACAACCAGAGTCCTTCAAAGGTGTATCTCCGAAGAGGAAGGGCGTAATCTCCTGGCTGAAATTCACGCCGGACTCGGCGGGCACCACGCTGCAGCCCAGGCCCTTGTAGGCAAGGCCTTCCGTACAGGATTTTATTGGCCGACAGCCCGGGCAGATGCTCAGGACTTAGTCCAACGATGCGTCGGTTGCCAGCTCTTCGCTAATCAGAGCCACATGTCACCCACCACCCTCAAAACTATACCCATCACCTGTCCGTTCGTGGTCTGGGGGCTTGACATGGTTGGACCCCTTAAAGGGGGAACCCACAAGCGCAAATACTTATTGGTCATGGTGGACAAATTCACCAAATGGATTGAAGCCAAGACGGTTAAAACGGCAGAATCCGGACCTGTGATAGATTTTATATCCGGGGTAGTACACTGTTTTGGCGTCCCCCACACCATCATGACTGATAACGGCACGAATTTTACGGCCGACGAGGTTAAACTCTGGTGCAAAAATATGGGCATCAAGCTCGACTACACTTCAGTCTATCATCCCCAAACTAACGGCCAAGTCGAGCGAGCAAATGGTCTAATCATGAGCGGCATCAAACCCAGACTAGTGCGGTCCCTCAAGGAATCTAACACGCACTGGGTAGAGGAGCTCGACTCCGTACTCTGGGGGCTGCGGACCACGCCAAACCGAACTACCGAATTCACACCATTTTTTATGGTGTACGGCGCAGAGGCAGTTCTGCCCTGCAATATAATTCATGACTCACCTCGCGTGCGCATGTACGAAGAAAGAGAAGCCGAGCTGGATCGGCAGGACAGTTTGGACGCCTTAGAGGAGGAGCGGGACGTGGAAAAAGCTCGTTCCGCATTTTATCAACAGCAGGCTCGAAGATATCAAAGCAGAGAAGTACGGGCCAAAGCTTACAATGTTGGCGAACTTGTTCTACGCCTGCCGGACAAGAAAAAGGACAAACTTAAGCCCAAGTGGGAAGGTCCCTTCATCATCGACCAAGTCCTAACCGGCGGAGCATACCGTCTACGCAACGCATCTGACAACCGACTTGAGCCGAACCCATGGAACGCAGCCCGTCTCTGAAGATTCTACGCCTAACGCTGGACTCAGAGTTCGTCTCACTCCTACGTCCACCTTTTTACGTTTTCACTGTCTCTTGTCCCCCTCCTTTTTCCCACTTTTTTTCGAATACCTTGGATAGGCTGATTTGCGCATTGTTCGCACACAGTTGATGTGCTCCTAGCACTCATTATACCTGGGGGCTTCTTTAACAAAAGCTTAATTATACGGGCTTCATGCCCGACACATGTGTCATACTTCCGCATGTACCTTTTTTTCACCATTATATGCATCGATATGACTTAAGTTTTGGCCAAGCTGGGTTGCCTGGCTCCTGTGCTTACCCCTATGTTCCCGATTGTTCGGCTAGGAGGTAAAGGGAGCACCTCTGCGATTGTTACTGCCGGGTCAGCCGGATGTGTACCTCAGACTGGGTGAAGCCGAAAGCTAGCGTTCTTAAGAGAATATTCGGTCGGTGACTTGAAAGATGATTTATTACTTATTTATTTGCCCCCAGATGCTTTCTCTGCTATTTTTGCAGTCCGGACATGCACTTTAGGGCATGCCTCCCAGGGAAAGGAACCCTTAACGGAACTATTCTCCTTGGAAGATATTTCTTACTAACCATGTAATATAACATAGCTAGTTGGGCACTTGTCTGATAAAGCAATTATGACCCCGACGCCTTGTCTCCATGCATGCCCCGGTTCTTCTATAACCGTAAGGGTATTCGAACACACTCCGGACTGTTCGGTCCCGAGGTTGAAGCGAAAAGGTCCACAAAGACAAACGATCTACAATCCAGCTAGAAGGCATTTTACATGTCATTTCAAATTACATCGTCAAACTGACTGATTGTACTCCTCCTCAATCCCATCTAACAGGCTGTCTAACTTACAGTCCTGTTGGGAATATTTCGCGGCCAGTTCTACTTGGCCGTACATCAAGCTCACAGGGATCTCCTTCCCATCAGGGCCCGCAGGTCCGACCTTGGCCATGTGGTTTGGGTCAGCCTTCGGGTACCACGTCTTCACCATGGCCCAGGCCTCCCTGGCGCCCTGACGGCAGGCTGATATCTTCCACAGACGGAGGCATCGCCGTGCTCCCTGAAGCTTCTCAGCAAGCCCACCAAGGCCCTCGTGTAGGGAGACGGATGGCCATAAAGCCTAAACGACGCCACTCATCGCCTGCCGAACACGTTCGAGCAGTTGCACCAGCTCGGGAAGTTGGTCACCCGTTGAACCAGGCATTTCCTCCGTAGGGCGACCTGTGAGCACACCTAAAGACACATTTCTGTCAATTGACTTCCTCGCCGAATTCTTCTTTTCAAAGGAATTTGCTCAAGCACTTACTATAAATGCCGCGACGAAGCCGCTGATTCTCCTTCACAGAGCCAGACAGCTCGGCCCGAACACCTTTCAGCTCTTCTCCTAGCTAGGTGTGGGCATCTTGGAGCTTGTTTCTCTCCTGCTGCACCTTCATAAGCACCCTCTCGCCAGCCTTTAGCTGACGTAGTAGCTGTTGCTTGTCCGGATCTAGTCCGGCGCCCTCTGCAATATTATTGTCAGATTTACGCACACGCCACACTTTGTTAACTACTTATCTTTTCGAAGTACGTATTACTAGCGGGGGTCTCTTTGGCTCCCCTGTGGTGGCTAGTGCGGCCTCAAGTTGGGCCTTGCACTCTTGGAGCTCCTTGGACAGGTGGGTATTCTTCTCTGTAAGATCCTGCATAATAAATGATCCTTAAATCAGTTATTTTAACTATTTTAAGTCTCGGGGGCTACTAGCATATATAACTATTAAAATTACTTAGACGTATGTCCTTCACATACTGCTCCGTGGCTCTGGTTAAACCATCTTGAGCGGCACGGAGGTGCGCGTTTCCCGCATCAAAGGCATTCAACGCCTCCGGGGAGAAACATGCGTCACGAAGAACTGTTCGGCGATGCCTGTGATTCATGGCGCTCTCCACCTCAGATCGGGTGGCGGACAGCCTGTCGGCATCCTCCGTCGGAGGAGCATCCGGCTCTTGCCTTGTGTTCGCCTCCACTTCCGGACCACGCGATGGAGCATGGCTGGCGGAGGCTTGATTGGCAACCTCTCCGGACACCGTCCGGCGAGCGCTCTTTCTCCTGGAAAAAGTTATGAGCATTAATATAGGGATCCTTCCCTTAAAAACAATGGTGTGCCGTACCATTGCGGCGATGTTTCGATTCGCGTCGCACTCCTCTTTCGCCTGCTGGGCCGAACTGACCCTTGCTGGTCAGCCGCCGCAGGTTCGGCTTCCCGCCTTAAAGGCACCTCCTGCGATGCACCATCAATATAGGATGGTCAGAATTGAGCACGGATCAAATGATGGTGTCAAAACCTTGGTCGTAGTCACCTGGGAGGCCGGAAACAAACCGAGGTAGTTAGCCGTAATGGCGACTAGAGCATTGTCCATGCTAAGTTGGTGGAACACCCCGTCAATCGGCTCCACCTTTATGTCTGGGTCCTCTTCGGAGGTCGGATCAAGGGATCGTTCCGGATCCTCGGGCTGTGGAGTTAGGCTTCGTATGCCCTCCACATCTCGGCGCAGCTCCTGCGTTGAAATCACAAAGTAAAATACTTGACTTTAGAAGTATGGATCGGGTAGATAAACGTCCGCTTACCCAGCTCCGAGGGTTATTCATGGAGAATCCGTTCAATGGATTCGTGCGGAGAAAGTCCTCCTCCTCCCCCTTGTACAAGCCGGACAGGATCTTTGCCAGATCGGCTGCCGAGCTCGGCCCTTTGCGGCCATGACGGGTGGCGTCGTCTTCCCCGTTGAAATCCCACATAGGGTGACCCCTATATCGGAGTGGCTGCACCCCTCGCATAATGCACGTGGCCATGATTCCAATCATGGTCAATCCGGAGTGGGCCGGTAACCTAATCCGGCCCATCAGATAATGGACGCTCCCATCCTCCTCCCGTTGAGGGCTCCGCGGGCGCCAACTCAGGCGTTTCTTCAAGGGAGCATTGCTGAACTCCGGGAGGCCGATCCGAACTGGATCCGGCAGAGGGGCGTCCTCCATGTAGAACCATTCCGAAGGCCAGTCTTCGGACGCCTTCTTCGGGGTGCCGGATAGATATCCGGTCCCAGTGATGCGCCATATTTCGGCTCCGCCCACTTGATATATCGACCCCTCATAGGAACGGGGTACGAGGCAAAACAATCCTTCCACAGCACAAAATGGGGCTCGATGCCCAAGAATAGCTCGCAAAGAGCTACAAAGCCCGCGATGTGCAAAATGGAGGCAGGTGTGAGGTGGTGAAGCTGGAGTCCGTAGAACTCCAGGAGCCCCCGGAGAAACGGGTGTATGGGAAATCCGAGTCCCCTTATTAGATAAGGGACGAAGCATACCCGCTCTCCTTTGGAAGGGTTGGGGATGCTCTCCGCCTGCTTTCCACCCTTGAAGGTGGCCAGTCCGGCTCGAACCGGAACCATGAAAGCTGGGGGAAGATATCCCTCGGTTTGGAGCGCCACTAGCTCGCTGTGTGGAACGGAGCATCTCCCCAATCTCCTGGCTTAGGGCTGGGAGCGCGAGAGGAGGAGCCGCGTCGACTATCCATGATGGAATGGGTTTTTGTCAGAGGCGCTTCGATGAGGACTTGCGGATGGAGGATGGTGTGAGCTGGATCTAGATCCTCGCCTCTCTTATAGGCGGCTCGTTCGCACGGCTAGGGGGTAAAATGTAAAAATACCCTAGCTTTTCGCATTCATACGACACGTGGAAGAAGGCCATTATTGGGCGTAGAAGCCAAGGAGCGCAACATTTATAAGGAAGCCAGACACTATTCGATAGGAACATGAAGTTTGAAGGAGAACCCGCCTTGCAACGCCGAAGACAATATACGCGCCGGACTCGTCGTCGCTGAAGCCCGGTTCGGGGGCTATTGAGGGAGTTCCGGACTAGGGGGTGTCCGGATAGCCGAACTATCATCATCGGCCGGACTCCAAGACTATGAAGATAGAAGATTGAAGACTTCGTCCCGTGTCCGGATGGGACTTTCCTTGGCGTGGAAGGCAAACTTGGCGATACGGATATGTAGATCTCCTACCATTGTAACCGACTTTGTGTAACCCTAGCCCTCTCCGGTGTCTATATAGACCGGATGGCTTTAGTCCTTAGGACGAACAACAATCACACCATAGGCTAGCTTCTAGGGTTTAGCCTCCTTGATCTCGTGGTAGATCCACTCTTGTAACACACATCATCAATATTAATCAAGCAGGACGTAGGGTTTTACCTCCATCAAGAGGGCCCGAACCTGGGTAAAATATCGTGTCCCTTGTCTCCTGTTACCATCCGCCTAGACGCACAGTTCGGGACCCCCTACCCGAGATCCGCCAGTTTTGACACCGACAATCCGCCGCACAGCTACGTTCGCATGCCTTTCGCCCTGCCGAACGCAGCTGCCACCCACCAGCGGCACCTATAGAGCATTCTGGCGGCTCAGGAGGCCAGGCACCACACGGTCCTAGCAGAGATGGAGACGGTCCTCAAGGAACCACCTGGACCCCAGAGCCTCTCGAGGCTCAGGGCCCTGGTGGCTCGTGAGGGACGGCCTCTTCACCGCACATCTTCAGCTACTCCAACACCCCCCATCTACAACGGAACCAGGTGACATCCTCCAAGTTCATTTCAGCTGGGAGCGCCCTCAGGGATGCATCATTCCCAGGCCGCGTGGGTCCGTCCCTGTGGCATGTATCCCTTTTTCTTATGTTTTTAGCTTACCTTGCTAGGGGCGCCCCTCGGGCTGCATCCTCCCCAAGCCGCTTGGGTCTGACCTAGTGGCGTGTATCCATTCGGCATTTACCTAAGCTGGTTTGCCTTTCATGCGTAATCTACTTGCGATTATCACCTGCACGGTTGCCACCTACCACGGGAGCCGCTCGCGCTGGCATGGCTCTTGCGCACGGGTCCGTCCCTGCAACACCGGCAAATCTGAGCGGACAAGCTCTGGCCCGTGGCAGCCCCGCGCGCGTCACCTCACCAGGCCCTCAGCGCCCTAACCCTCTTCTTGGAGCAACCAATGGCCGGCCAGCAATCATAATGGCAACCCATGCCTTTCTCATGCTGATTTGCAGGAACCACCTGAGGGCTATAGCAGGCAGCACCACGAGCTCCCTCTCTTTCCCATACGATTCGCTTGCGCGTTAAAAGGGGGGCTCCTGAGCATCGTGACTCAGGAGCTCTTACTGTCTCTCCAGCCCTCACCCCCTGGCCTTGACCACGGCATCGCGACCTGGCATACCAGTGGCGGCTGAGCCCGCTCGAGGGCCGGGACCTGATGACGTAGAGCATGAAGGAGAGTACGGGGAAGAAAGCGGAGGCTTGCACAGGCCTAGCCTAGTTGCGCCATGGCCGCCAACGCACGAGTCTGGCGCAACGCAAGGAAACGACTCCAGACCACCAAGATAAGTCTCACGCGTGGAAGAACTAATCGCTACGATGTGGACTTCTCACTTGATGGGCTCTGTGACGGCAACGTTGCCTTCCTTTCTCACCTCTTGGCGGCTGCTTGCACGCTAAAGGGGAGCTCATGAGCATCGCGCCTTAGGGGCTCTTACTGGACCTCGGGCCGCTCACCTCCTGGCCTTAACCACGACATCGGGACCTGGCATCCTTTCGGCGACATCCTGAGTTCGCTAAAGTATCTCTCATTATTAGGAGAGCCCTGGCCGGACTGCGGCCAGGACGGTTGGGATGCGGACGACGAAGAAATTCAAAGCCCACCCACCACCCACTTGGTAGCCGTTGTCGACGATCTAACTGACATGCTAGACTACGACTCCAAAGACATCGACGGTATGGACGACGATGCCGGAGACGAACAAGAACCAGCGCCTACCGGGCACTGGAAAGCCACCTCATCATATGACATATACATGGTGGATATCCCAAAGGATGGGAATGGCGAAGGAACAGAGGAGGATGATCCTCCAAGAAACAGCCCAAGCGCCGGCGTCAGCGGCGCCGCTCTAAATCCCGCCACAGCAAGAATGAAGATTCCGGCACCGGAGATAACAATACACCGGACAGTGCCGAAGACAACCCACTCTAGCAAGATCTAGCGCAAGAGGATGGAGACGCCAGCCCTCATGAGAGAGCGGCAGAAGAAGAGGTAGAGGATTATACGCCTCCCTCCGGAGACGAAGCAAGCCTTGACGACGATGAATTCATCGTGCCTGAGGATCCCGTCGAACAAGAGCGTTTTAAACGCAGGCTTATGGCCACGGCGAACAGCCTCAAGAAAATGCAGCAACAGCTTAGAGCTGATCAAGATCTGCTAGCCGACAGATGGACTGAAGTCCTCGCGGCCGAAGAGCATGAGCTCGAACACCCCTCCAAAAGCTACCCTAAACGCAAGCTGCTCCCCCGATTAGAGAAGGAAGCGTATGAACCCGCATCACCAGGAGACAATACGGCTGATCGACCACCCCGTGGTGCGACAGAGAGGCCTCTAGGCCCTTCACTAGACCCGTACCCTGGCACCGCTCGAAAAGCACAAGACCATAGGGGAACGCTCCGGACTTGCGAGATACATTGGAGGATAAGGCAAGACAATCAAGATCGATCTATGGATCACGTGGGCGCCCCACGGTACGTGACGACAACCGTCGCGCCGGACACAGTAAGTCCAGCCGGGCCGAACAAAATAGACAAAGCTCTTTCGAGCTCCGTCGTGATATCACCCAATACAGAGGCGCCGCACACCCACTATGCTTCATAGATGAAGTAATGGATCATCAAATCCTCAAAGGGTTTAAACCCGTGAATATCGAATCTTACGATGGCACAACAGACCCCGCGGTTTGGATCGAAGACTATCTTCTTCACATCCACATGGCCCGCGGTGACGATCTTCACGCCATCAAATATCTCCCCCTCAAGATTAAAGGACCAGCCCGGCATTGGCTTAACAGCTTGCCAGCAGAGTCAATTGGGAATTGAGAAGACATGGAAGCCGCATTCCTTGATAACTTCCAAGGCACATATGTGCGACCACCAGACGCTGATGACCTAAGCCACATAATTCAGCAGCCAGACGAATCGGCTAGACAATTCTGGACACGGTTCTTAACCAAGAAAAACCAAATTGTCGAATGTCCGGATGCGAAGGCCCTCGCAGCCTTCAAGCATAACATCCACGATGAGTGGCTTGCCCGGCACCTGGGACAAGAAAAGCCAAAATCCATGGCAGCCCTTACATCACTCATGACCCGCTTTTGCACGGGTGAGGACAGCTGGCTAGCACGCAGCAATAACCTCAGCAAAAATTCTGGCAGTCCGGATTTCAAGGACCGGAATGGAAGGTCGCATCGTAACAAAAGCAAACGCCGCATCAAAGGTGACAATAGTGAGGAGACAGCAGTCAATGCCGGATTCAGAGGCTCCAAACCCGGTCAGCGAAAAAAGCCATTCAAAAGAACTGCTCCGGTTCCATCCAATTTGGACCGAATACTCAACCGCTTGTGCCAGATACACGGCACCCCCGAAAAGCCAGCTAACCACACCAATAGGGACTGTTGGGTATTCAAGCAGGCAGGCAAGTTAATTGCCGAAAACAATGACAAGGGGCTGCATAGTGATGACGAGGAAGAGACCCGACCGCCGAACAATAGAGGGAAGAAGGGTTTCCCCCCACAGGTGCGGACGGTGAACATGATATACGCAACGCACATACCCAAAAGGGAGCAGAAGCGTGCACTCAGGGATGTATACGCGATGGAGCCAGTCGCCCCAAAGTTCAATCCATGGTGCTCCTACCCGATCACTTTTGACCGAAGGGACCACCCCACCAACATCCGCCACGGCGGATTCGCCGCATTGGTCTTAGACCCAATCGTCGATGGATTTCACCTCACCAGAGTCCTGATGGACGGCAGCAGCAGCCTGAACCTGCTCTATCAGGATACAGTGCGCAAAATGGGCATAGACCCCTCAAGGATTAAACCTACCAAGACGACCTTTAAAGGCATCATACCAGGTGTAGAAGCCAATTGTATAGGCTCAGTTACACTAGAAGTGGTCTTCGGATCCCCGGATAACTTCCGAAGCAAGGAGTTAATCTTCGACATAGTCCCGTTCTGCAGCGGCTATCATGCCTTGCTCGGACGTACCGCGTTTGCAAAATTCAACGCGGTGCCGCACTACGCATACCTCAAGCTCAAGATGCCAGGCCCTAGAGGAGTCATCATGGTCAACGGAAACACTGAACGTTCTCTCCGAACGGAGGAACATACAGCGGCTCTCGCGGCAGAAGTACAATGCAGACTCTTAAGGCAATTCTCGAGTCCGGCCGTTAAGCGACCGGACATAGCTAAGCGCGCCCGGAGTAACCTACAACAAGACCACCTGGCACGTTCCGAGCAGGCGTAGCAGTGCGGCCCCAACCCCAGCCCCTGCAAAACGTCCAAACAGGTCCTTCGCGTACACCATTACGCTCTGAAGATACCATGGGCATGGGGAGAGGGGCACGACCACAATAAGCCCAGACTGCGGCTCAACCACACCAGGGGCTCTCAAGTGTGTCGTTCTTTTTTTCTTTTTACCTTTTATTTTTTACCCACAGGACTCCGTTCGTCAGAGGCCCTGTCCGGCAGCAGACCTGCCGAACTCACGATGCAACATCCAGGGAAGGATAAAGGCTACAACGAATATACAGGTGGTCTCCATTACGAGCATTTTTATACACCAATCCGAAGCCTACCCCTGGAGGGGGATATGTTTAACAGTCCCATCCCTTGCTTATCGCACTATTTGTATCGTTCTGCATTCATAGCAGCACTTATTGAATAAAACAATGCAACACCTTTTTGCTTATAATTGCATTTCTTTTTCATACATATGTTCATTTACGACATGTCGCATCCGTACACTTTGGTACGGCTAAAAACACACCAGGGGCTTATGTTTCCCGCAGCATGGTGTGATAAGTCCGAACACTTTCACAAGTGCGGCACCCTGAACTTATAGCATTATATGCATCGGCTCCGAATCATGTCTTGGGTCAATAGTTGGGTTTGCCAGGCTCCCATGTTTTGGTACCTTACGTTCCGTTGTATCGGCTAAGGTAGCACTAGCAGAACCACTGCGATTGCGCCCCAGTTGAGCTGGGTTAACGCCTCAGTGGAGAAAGCTAAAACTGACCATCATGATGAGGCGAGAGCCGGTCGTTGTTCGAGAGGTTTTTGCGAGTCCTTAATGACTTATGCCGCTTAGAGCGAGGAGCCGGATCTTGTCCGGCCCAGGCATGGATAGCGCCCCAAATTCGGCCTTCCAAAGACTAGGGGCTTCGCCGAAATTTAAAATTATAGAATTCTATGGCTAAGTGAGAGTGTTCAAGCATTATAAGTCCGGTTGCCTTGTTCGCTGTGTTGAGCGCCTCCCTAGATGGACCCAAAAATGGGAACAAGAGTGCTCAAGTTTATCCCGAACACCCCAGCACTCGTGGCATGGGGGCTGAAGCCGACGACTTGCCATCTCTCAGATTTGATAAACAGCCGCACAGAAGGTAATATTTTAAATTAACAAGTGTTGCTTAGCGCATATGAACTAAGTCTTCAGCGCACAGGATAACAAAATGCGATTCTACTAAAAAATTACATCTTTGGAGCACTCCCCCGCAATAGTGTGGGCGCCCTTCAGCACACTCTTATAATACATCTCGGGCGTGCGATGCTCCTTGCCCTCTGGTGGCGGGTCCGTCACAAGCTTCTAGGCATCCATCTTGCCCCAGTGCACCTTTGCGCGGGCAAGGCCCCGACGGGTAACCTCAATACAGGCGGAGTGCTTGATGACTTCAACCCACGGGCACGCATCCACCAGCCGCCGCACTAGGCCGAAGTAGCTCCCAGGCATGGCCTCCTTAGGCCATAGCCGAACTATGAGGCCCTTCATGGCCTGTTCGGCCGCCTTGTGGAGCTCGACCAGCTGCTTCAGCTGGTCGCTAAGGGGCACCGGCTGTCTGGCCTCAGCATACTGAGACCAGAAGACCTTCTCCGTCGAGCTCCCCTCCTCGGCCCGGTAGAATGCGGCAGCATCGGACACGTTGCGAGGAAGATCTGTGAACACTCCTGGAGAGCTCCGAATTCGGGTAAGCAACATGTAATTAACACTCACATGCTTACTTTGCATGAAAAATGCCTTACCCGCTGCTATTTTCTTCACCACCTCAATCTCCTGGAGGGCCTTGTAAGCTTCAGCCTTAGCGGCTTTGGCATTCTCAAGAGCCGTTGCAAGCTCAGACTCTCGAGTCTTCGAGTCACGCTCCAGGCTCTCATGTTTTTTCACGAGATCCTGGAGCTCTTGCTGTACCTCCGCCACCCGCGCCTCCTGCTTCTCTTGCTCAGTGCGCTCCACGGCCTCATTGCGTTCGGCCGCGGCCACAACCTCTTTCAGGGTCGCCACCTCGTTAGTGGCCCCTGTAATACCCACGTTATCCTTGTCATTCTTTCCGCAACCAAAATCCTTTTCTGTAAGGTACAATTTTAATAAGGTGTTACTCACCTTCCTTATCCTCGAGCTGCTTCTTGGCACGGCCGAGCTTGTTCTCGGACCGCTCGAGGTTTTCCTTTAAAGTATTGACCTCCGCAGTCAGTGCGGCAGAGGTCAGCAGCGCAACCTGCAATCCCATATTGACATATTTTTTAGGACTCCTGCGTATATCTTTTTAGATCTTCAGTCCAGCTTTTCTTCCCGAACGCCGAACCGAGCATCAGGGGCTACTGTCTATGCGGTACCATTTAATACATATTGAAATTCTTACCTCAAAGCCTGTTAGAAGGCTTCTGCAGGCTTTGGTCAGCCTGCTCTTGGCGAGCTGCACCTTCTGAATCACCGCACTCATAACAGTGCGGTGTTCCTCTTTGATGGAGGCACCGTTGAGCACCTCCAGCAAATTATCCGGCACCTCCGGTTGGACGGAGGCAGCCGACGTCACGGTCTTGCCCTTCTTGCGAAGGGGTCGCCCGCCGGACTCCGGAGCCACTGTGGGTTCCGGGGCCGAGTCCGGTGCAAAGTCCGGGAGGTTGTCCTGTGACACCTCCGGGGCCTCCACCTCCTGGTGGATCCCTTCCTGGGATCCCACCTCGGCATCGTCCGTGGCGCCGGGGGTGGAGGCAGTCGGAAGGGAATCCATATCCGATGCACCTAAGGACCCGCTCGACAAAGCGGGATGATCATCCTTGGGTGGACTGCAGGGTTGTATGCGGCATTAAAAAGACATTATGTGGCGAAAAGGAAAAACCTTGAAGTTATTCGGGAGTTCGGATACTTACGATCTCGCCAGGGGCTTGGCCCTTGGAGGCCAGTCGTCGTCACTGGCATTGACGGAGCAGTCCGGGGGGAGAGTTTTTCCCTTCTTGGACCCCTCGGCCTCCCTTGTTGGGGAGGCCTTCCTTTTCTTCCCTCCCCCCGCTGGGGGAGAGGCTTTCTTCTTCTCCTCCTCGCCTTGGTTGGAGGAGTCGGCCTCGGATTCATCATCCGATAGCACCTGAAAACGGGAACTCTTCCGAGTCCCCATGGCCTTCTTCTTGGCCTTCTTCTCTGGCAACACATGGGGTGCCGGAGCCAGCAGCCCCGTTAGGCGGGCGTCCGCTGGGTCCTCTGGCAATGGGGCCGGACAGATAGTCTGTTCGGCCTTCGCCAGCCAGTCCTGTCAAAGGTAAAGGGAGTTTAGATCCCGCATAGAGTCAAACTATGGAAAACAAGTGGCAAAATCACTTACCTCGTCAGCTGGACGCTGCGAGCGGAATCCGCGATCTTTGGTAGCGGATGCGGGAGCCTTGGTGCCTTTGAACAGCACCTTCCAGACATCTTCGTACGTAGTGTCGAAGAGCCCGCTCAGAGTCTGGTGCTGCGCCGGATCGAATCCCACATGCTGAAGCCCCGTCACTGACACGGGAGAATCTGGCGGATGAGCATGACCTGGACTACGTTGACAAGCTTGAGCTTCTTGTCCACCAGCTTCTGGATACAAGCTTGGAGTCCGGTCAGTTCCTCCGAATCCCCCCAGATCCGGCCACTCTCTTTCCAGGAGGTGAGCCGTGTAGGGATGCCGGATCTGAATTCGGGGGCCGCTGCCCAATCAGGGTCACGCGGCTCGGTGATATAGAACCACCCCGATTGCCACCCCTTAATGGTTTCCACGAAAGTGCCCTCCAGCCATGTAATGTGGGACATCCTGCCCACCATGGCGCCTCTGCACTCCGCTTGGCTGCCCTTCACAACCTTCGGCTTGACACTGAAGGTCTTGAGCCACAAGCCGAAGTGGGGCTGGATGTAGAGGAAGGCCTCGCACACGACGATAAACGCCGAGATGTTGAGGATGAAATTCGGGGCCAGATCATGGAAATCTAGGTCGTAGTACAACATGGGCCCCCGGACAAAGGGATGAAGTGGGAAGCCCAGTACGCAGAGGAAATGGGGAAGAAATACTACCCTCTCATGGGGCCTGGGGGTGGGAATGAGTTCTCCCTCATCGGGGAGCCGATGCACGATGTCGCTGGACAAATATCCGGCGTCGCGCAGCTTCTGGATCTGCCCCTCCGTGACGGACGAGGCCATCCACTTGCCTCCCGCTCCGGACATAGTTGGAGAAGGTTGAGGTGAGAAGTGCGGACTTGGACGCTGGAGCTCGAGTTCGCGGAGACGGATAAGCCAAGGAGGAAGAAGGCGCAGGTAAAGGGGTTGGATCTTTATCTCCTTATATGGGCGGACAAAAACATGTGTCCCCACCGGCCTGGTAAAACTCGCTTATCTCCCAAGCGTCACAATCAATGGCGTGGTTGGGTTTCCCACGTCCGTCTTCATGGGAATCCCGAAATAAGGGGAACACGATCTCTGCTCCAACAAGACGTGCCAAGGAAACCGCCTCGCTAAACGCACGGAGGTGGAACAATAAAAACAATTTGAGTGAAGGCTTGGTAATGGTGTGACGTCACGCCACAAAATACGTCAGCAGATTGAACTTGTGTAATATTATTCTCTCTACGGTGGTATGTGGAATTTATTTTGCAGAGCCGGACACTATCATGGTGTTCACAATCTTCTATAAATTATTCGGAGGAAGAACCCGCCTTGCAATGCCGAAGACAACATGCGCGCCGGACTCATCGTCATTGAAGCCTGGTTCAGGGGCTACTGAGGGA
Organism: Triticum aestivum; assembly: GCF_018294505.1. Taxonomy (NCBI): domain Eukaryota; kingdom Viridiplantae; phylum Streptophyta; class Magnoliopsida; order Poales; family Poaceae; genus Triticum; species Triticum aestivum. The sequence continues at coordinate 555,096,993 of NC_057813.1, forward strand.
GTTTCGGACTAGGGGGTGTCCGGATAGCCGAACTATCATCATTGGCTGGACTCCAAGAATATGAAGATACAAGATTGAAGACTTCGTCCCGTGTCTGGATGGGACTTTCCTTGGTGTGGAAGGCAAGCTTGGCGATACGGATATGTAGATCTCCTACCATTGTAACCGACTTTGTGTAACCCTAGCCCTCTCCGGTGTCTATATAAACCGGATGGCTTTAGTCCTTATGATGAACAACAATCATACCATAGGCTAGCTTCTAGGGTTTAGCCTCCTTGATCTCGTGGTAGATCCACTCTTGTAACACACATCATCAATATTAATCAAGCAGGACGTAGGGTTTTACCTCCATCAAGAGGGCCCGAACCTGGGTAAAACATCGTGTCCCTTGTCTCCTGTTACCATCCGCCTAGACGCACAGTTCGGGACCCCCTACCCGAGATCCGCCAGTTTTGACACTGACAACGACCTTGCGAGAGGAGTTCGCGGCATGGACTCCGGGGGCAACAGCGCACGCCACCGTGGCGCACCGGCCATGGCTGCAGCGTAGGCGGCGCCGTTCGCCGCCCCTCTCTCCGAAGCCCTCGACTTGGGCGTACAGGGGTAGCGAGTACCCAAGAGGTGGCTGTTCGCACCAAGGCCTCATCATCTCCAGCCTCATGACCCCGTCATGGCGGTGGACAGACCTCTTCTTCGGCGGAAGCGGGTCAGGCCCCTCCCGAGGAGCCTTCCCCTTCTCCTCGGCCGAGAATCTACGGATCGGCGCCGTTGGTATCAAGACTGTAGGTGCAGCAGGGGAGAAGAAGTAGGCGAAGCAACAAGAGATGGGCGATGGGGGCTCTCGCCCCTCCTCATTTATAGCCCAAAGGAGGCCAACCGTCGACCTCCACGATCGCAGGTAATGATGACCCTTTTTTTGCATGCCACGGGGACTCATCAAGTCGTGCAGTTGTCGAGGCAACATGGGGAAGCGGAGACGCCCACGTCCAATCCGTCGCCAAGCATCGACCAAGGCCGCAGGCTATTAGGGCCCACGGCGCTCCGCACTTGCCTTTTGGCTTCACCGCTAAGCCAAGTCCGAGCGGGCCTTGCGCCCGGGGCTACTGTCGGCATTCTGGGAATGGGGGTCCCCAGACTTGCCTGCCTGCGGCCCGCGGCGTGGCTCCGCCAGTGGCCCAGTACGGCCCATCTTCATCAACCAAACACTCAAGACCCTCGCGAGGGGCCAAGCCTCACAGGGTGGACGACACGAGGCCTCCTCAGGGGCGTCCTCACCAGGTAGGCTCACGAGGAGGCAGAAAGATCAAGGCAAAGGGTACCTCGCGAGGTTCCCGTGATGCAAGCCATGACGACCAAGGCCAGGCGGGCGCCAGCCCGCGCAGTGTCCTTGTTTCCTCTTTGGTGCCAAAGGGGGCGAGCATAGGCGCGGAGTACCAAGGCATTAGGCAAAGGTTTCCATATCGGTGCAACAAGACCAAGACCAGCAGGACGACAAGGCGGAGGTCACCGTGGAGCCCAAGACAGCATCATCACTAGAGCCTTTGATAGACGAAGACCACCTTTAGTCAGGATAGCTTATACTATCTGCCCCCTTTCGAAACGGCAATTGTTTGATCCCTTCCCGCTCAATATTTGGGAAGAGGAACAGGGCCTCTATAAATAGGGCTAGCCACCACCAAGACAAGCGGATCGAACTTTGAGCAGAACCACCCACCATACACAAGAACACCTCGCCTGAGGAGGCTGTTCTTCCACTTGTACTGTTCATCATCAGCCCAAGAGGCAATCCACCAACACCACACTAGAGTAGGGTATTACACCACAACGAGGGCCCGAACTAGTATAAATCTTGTGTCTCTTCTGCTGTGAGATCGGCTAGATAAACTTAAGGATCGTGGCGAGGCTGAGAGCGAGATTTGGGGGGGGGGAATCTTTGTGCGCACCCCAGTGTTCGAACCTTAAGGGTTTTACCAGAACCAGATATCCGATAGGGGCACATCCGTCACCTCAGACCCGACAGTCCGACCCCACCCCAAATTGCACCAAATCCACCCCCAAGACCAGTCGGATCCATTTGCTATATCCTCTCGTCTTCCTCCTCTCTGTCGTCCGTCTCGCACTTCGCTGCCGCTCCCACTTCGCAGTCGTTCCTAGGCTCTTCACTGCCAGCTCCGGAAGACCAGTCCTCTCTCCCATCCTTGCTATGAAAACCATTGCTTTTGCACATTGTGGAGGGAGTGGAGGCACACGGTGACTACTTCAAGCTCACAAGGGATTCTGCGGCCAACTCTGTTTCTCGGCCAAGCAGAAGTGCATGGCTGCTCTGAGGATGCTTGCACTTGGTACTGCTGCAGATGCCATTGGTGAGATGGTCAGGATGGGGAGAGCACGTGCTTGAAGACTACTGTCAAGTTTTCCCGCCGTGGTGGAGGTGTTTGGACCTAAGTATCCCCGAGAAATAAATGCGCATGGCACGAAGAAGTTGTTGGCTATTAGAGAGGCATGTTTTTTTAGGAATGCTCGGATCAATTGATTGCATGCATTGGCAATGCAAGAACTGCCACAAAGGTTTGCGGGGAATGTATCAAGGTCACCATCATACTAGAAGGCGGTGGCATCACATGACTTATGGATTTGACATGCTTTCTTTGAAATGTCGGGATCTCACAACGACATCAACGTGCTTCAACAATCTCCGGTGTTCAGGAGGCTTTGCAATGGGGAATCACCATCGTGCAACTACACCGTCAACGACCAAGAGTACAACATGGGATACTATATTGCTGATGGTATCTATCCTCAGTGGGCGGCATTTGTGAAGACCATATCCGAACCGCATGGAAATAAACATAGCCACTTTGCAACAATGCAGGAGGGCACTTGGTGCGCTTCAGACTTGTTGGGGAATTGTGCGGAGCACTGCAATGATGTGGGGATCAGAAACTTTGTGGCAGTTGATGACATATTGTGTTATTCTGCACAATATGTATGTCGAGGATGAGGGTGATGGTGTAGCCCAAACCCATGATTTCCAAGAACCTGGAGAATAAGTTAAAATTCCGGAAGATCGAGATGCGGCTCAGCTTATGAACTTTCTGCAGATGCATCAGACTCTTTCAGATCAGCAGGTGCACACACAGCTACTCAATGATCTTGTGGATCACATGTGGACCCACAATGGCAACCAAGGAGCCAGTGCTTGAGTTTGGCACTTAAAATAAATTTTATGTGAATACTATCTATGCTTCATACCAACATTTGCTATTTACGTGTGACATTCGCTTGTATGATCGATGAGGGAGTCCCGGACTAGGGGGTGTCCGGATAGCCGAACTACCATCATCGGCCGGACTCCAAGACTATGAAGATACAAGATTGAAGACTTTGTCCCGTATCCGGATGGGACTTTCCTTGGCGTGGAAGGCAAGCTTGGCGATACGGATATGTAGATCTCCTACCATTGTAACCGACTCTGTGTAACCCTAGCCCTCTCCGGTGTCTATATAAACCGGATGGCTTTAGTCCATAGGACGAACAACAATCATACCATAGGCTAGCTTCTAGGGTTTAGCCTCCTTGATCTCGTGGTAGATCTACTCTTGTAACCCACATCATCAATATTAATCAAGCAGGACGTAGGGTTTTACCTCCATCAAGAGGGCCCGAACCTGGGTAAAAACATCGTGTCCCTCGTCTCCTGTTACCATCCGCCTAGACGCACAGTTCGGGACCCCCTACCTGAGATCCGCCGGTTTTGACACCGACATTGGTGCTTTCATTAAGAGTTCCTCTGTGTCGTCACCGATAGGCTCGATGGCTTCTTCGATCATCAACAACGATGCAGTCCAGGGTGAGACCTTCCTCCCCGGACAGATCTTCGTATTCGGCGGCTTCGCACTGCGGGCCAATTCGCTTGGCCAGCTGGAGCAGATCGAAGGCTATGCCCCTGGCCGTCAGGTCAGATTTGGAAGTTTGAACTTCACGGCTGACATCCGCGGGGACTTGATGCTCGATGGATTCGAGCCACAGCCGAGTGTGCCGTACTGTCATGATGGGCATGATTTAGCTCTGCAGCCAGACAGTACCCTGGAGGCCGCACTCGAACCCGCTCCGATCTTCGACTCGGAGCCGGCCGCGCAGACCAAGGATGGATGGCTAGACACCACCTCGGGGGCTGCAACCTCTACGGTGATAGAGCTGAACACCGATCTTGTCCCCCATGAAGCTCGTGACTCCGAGGTGCCGGACTCCTTGCCGGACTCCGGACCTCCCGCGCCCCCTCCAGTCGAATCCGATTGGGCGCCGATCATGGAGTTCACCGCGGCGGACATCTTTCAACACTCACCTTTTGGCGACATCTTGAGTTCGCTAAAGTACCTCTGGTTATCAGGAGAGGCCTGGCCGGACTGCGGCCAGGATGGTTGGGATGCGGACGACGAAGAAATTCAGAGCCCACCCACCACCCACTTGGTAGCCACTGTCGACGACCTAACCGACATGCTAGATTACGACTCTAAGGACATCGACGGTATGGACGACGATGCCGGAGACGACCAAGAACCAGCGCCCACCGGGCACTGGAAAGCCACCTCTTCATACGACATATACATGGTGGATATCCAAAAGGATGGGAACGGCGAAGGAATAGCGGAGGATGACCCCTCCAAGAAACAGCCCAAGCGCCAGCGTCAGCGGCGCCGCTCTAAATCCCGCCATAGCAAGAATGAGGATTCCGGCACCAGAGACAATAATACACCGGATAGCGCCGAAGACAACCCACTCCAGCAAGATCTAGCACAGGAGGAGGGGGACGCCAGCCCTCATGAGAGAGCGGCCGAAGAAGAGGTAGAGGACTATATGCCTCCCTCCGGAGACGAGGCAAGCCTCGACGACAACGAATTCGTCGTGCCTGAGGATCCCGCCGAACAGGAGTGTTTCAAACACAGGCTTATGGCCACGGCAAACAACGTCAAGAAAAAACAGCAGCAGCTTCGAGCTGATCAAGATCTGCTAGCCGACAGATGGACCGAAGTCCTCGCGGCCAAAAAGCATGAACTCGAACGCCCCTCCAAAAGCTACCCCAAACGTAAGCTGCTCCCCCGATTAGAGGTGGAGGCATATGATCCCGCTTCACCAGGAGACAATACGGCTGATCGACCACCCCGTGGTCGCGACAGAGAGGCCTCAAGGCCCTTCACTAGACCCGTACCCCGGCATCGCTCGAAAAGCACAAGGCCACAGGGGAACACTCCGGACCTGCGAGACATATTGGAGGATAAGGCAAGACAATCAAGATGGATCTATGGATCACGTGGGCGCCCCATGATACGTGACGATCACCGTCACCCCAGACACAGTAAGTCCGGCCGGGCTGAACACAACAGACAAAGCTCTTTTGAGCTCCGTCGCGATATCGCCCAGTACAGAGGCGCCGCACACCCACTGTGCTTCACAGATGAGGTAATGGATCATCAAATCCCAGAAGGGTTTAAACCTGTCAATATTGAATCTTATGATGGCACAACAGACCCCGCGGTCTGGATCGAGGACTATCTCCTCCACATCCACATGGCCCGCGGAGACGATCTCCACGCCATCAAATATCTCCCACTCAAACTTAAAGGAGCAGCCCGGCACTGGCTTAACAGCTTGCCAGCAGAGTCAATCGGGAGTTGGGAGGACCTGGAAGCCGCATTCCTCGATAACTTCCAAGGCACGTACGTGCGACCACCAGATGCAGATGACCTAAGCCACATAATTCAGCAGCCAGACGAATCGGCCAGGCAATTCTGGACACGGTTCTTAACCAAGAAAACCAAATCGTCGACTGTCCGGATGCCGAGGCCCTCGCGGCCTTCAAGCATAACATCCGCGTCGAGTGGCTTGCCCGACACCTGGACAGGAAAAGCCGAAATCCATGGCAGCCCTTACATCACTCATGACCCGCTTCTGTGCGGGTGAGGACAGCTGGCTAGCACGCAGCAACAACCTCAATAAAAATTCTGGCAGTCCGGATATCAAGGACCGTAGTGGCAGGTCGCGTCGCAACAAAAACAAACGCCGCATTAACGGTGATAACAGTGAGGATACGACAGTCAATGCCGGATTCAGAGACTCTAAACCCGGTCAACGGAAAAAGGCATTCAAAAGAACAACTCAGGGTCCGTCCAATTTGGACCGAATTCTCGACCGCTTGTGCCAGATACATGGCACCCCTGAAAAGCCAGCTAACCACACCAATAGGGACTGTTGGGTGTTCAAGCAGGCAGGCAAGTTAATTGCCAAAAACAGCGACAAGGGGCTACATAGCGATGACGAGGAAGATACCCGACCGCCGAACAATAGAGGACAGAAGGGTTTCCCCCCACAGGTGCGGACGGTGAACATGATATATGCCACGCACATACCCAAAAGGGAGCGGAAGCATGCACTCAGGGATGTATACGCGATGGAGCCAGTTGCCCCGAAGTTCAATCCATGGTCCTCTTGCCCAATCACCTTTGACCGAAGGGACCACCCCACCAGCATTCGCCATGGTGGGTTCGCCGCATTGGTTCTAGACCCAATCGTCGATGGATTTCATCTCACCAGAGTCCTGATGGACGGCGGCAGCAGCCTAAACCTGCTTTATCAGGACACGGTGCGCAAAATGGGCATAGAACCCTCAAGGATTAAACCTACCAAGACGACCTTTAAAGGCGTCATACCAGGTGTAGAAGCCAATTTTACAGGCTCAGTTACACTGGAAGTGGTCTTCGGATCCCCGGATAACTTCCGAAGCGAGGAGTTAATCTTCGACATAGTCCCGTTCCACAGCGGCTATCATGCCTTGCTCGGACGTACCGCGTTCGCAAAGTTCAACATGGTGCCGCACTACGCATACCTCAAGCTCAAGATGCCAGGCCCTAGAGGAGTCATCACGGTCAACGGAAATACTGAACGCTCCCTCCGAGCGGAGGAACATACAGCGGCTCTCGCGGCAGAAGTACAAAGCAGCCTTTTAAGGCAATTCTCGAGTCCGGCTACTAAGCGGCCGGACACAGCTAAGCGTGCCCGGAGTAACCTACAACACGACCACCTGGCACATTCCGAGCACGCGTAGCAGTGCGGCCCCAACCCCAGCCCCTGTAAAACATTAAGACAGACCCTTCGCGTACTCCATTACGCTCTAAAGATACCATGGGCATGGGGCAAGGGGCTCGACCACGATAAGCCCAGACTGCGGCTCAACTGCACCAGGGGCTCTTAAGTGTGTCGTTTCTTTTTCTTTTCCTTTTATTTTTTATCTACAGGACTCCGTTCGTCAGAGGCCCTGTCCGGCAGCAGACATGTCGAACCCACGATGCAACAACTAGGGAAGGAGAAAGGCTACAACAAAAACCCAGGTGGTCTCCATCATGAGCATTAAATCTTTTTTATGCATTATTCTGTAGCCTACCCCTGGAGGGGGACATGTTAAACAGTCCCATCCCTTGCTTACCGCACCACTTGTATCGTCCTGCACTTACAGCAGTTTTTATTGAATAAAGCAATGCAGCACATTTTTTCTTCCAATTGCATTTCTTTCTTACACATATGTTAATCTATGACATGTTGCATCCGTACGTTTTGGTACGGCTAAATATACCAGGGGCTTATGTTTCCCGCGTTATGGTGTGATAAGTCCGAACACTTTCACAAGTGCGGCACCCCGAACTTATAGCATTATATGCATCGGCTCCGAATCATGTTCTTGGGTCAATAGTTGGGTTTGCCCGGCTCCCATGTTTTGGTACCTTACGTTCCGTTTTATCAGCTAAGGTAGCACTGGGAGAACCACTGCAATTGTGCCCCAGTTGAGCTGGGTTAATGCCTTAGTGGAGAAAGCAAAAACTGACCGTCATGATGAGGCGAGAGCTGGTCGCTGTTCGAGAGGTTCTTTGCGAGTCCCTAAAGACTTATGCCGCTTCGAGCGAGGAGCAGGATTCTGTCCGGCCAAGGCGTGGATAGCGCCCCAAATCGGCCTTCCTAAAACTAGGGGCTTCGCCGAAATTTAAAATTATAGAATTCTATGGCTAAGTGAGAGTGTTCAAGCATTATAAGTCCGGTTGCCTTGTTCGTTGTGTTGAGCGCCTCCCTCGATGGACCCAAATATGGGAACAAGAGTGCCCAAATTTATCCCGAACACCCCAGCACTCGTGGCATGGGGGCTGAAGCCGACGACTTGTCATCTCTCAGATTTGATAAACAGCCGCACAGAAGGTAATATTTTAAATTAACAAGTGTTACTTCGCGCATATGAACTTAGTTTTCAGCGCACAGGATAACAAAACGCGAGTCTACTCAAAAACTTCTTCTTTGGAGCACTCACCCGCAATAATGCGTGCACCCTTCAGCACACTCCTATAATATATCTTGGGCGTGCGATGCTCCTTGCCCTCTGGTGGGGGTCCGTCACAAGCTTCTGGGCATCCATCTTGCCCCAGTGCACCTTTGCGCGGGCAAGGGCCCGACGCGCACCCTCGATACAGGCGGAGTGCTTGATAACTTCAACCCACGGGCACGCGTCCACCAGCCGCCGCACCAGACCGAAGTAGCTCCCAGGCATAGCCTCCTTAGGCCACAACCAAACTATGAGGCCCTTCATGGCCTGTTCGGCCGCCTTGTGGAGCTCGACCAGCTGCTTCAGCTGGTCGCTAAGGGGCACCGGATGTCCGGCCTCAGCATACTGAGACCAGAAGACCTTCTCCTTTGAGCTCCCCTCCTCGGCCTGGTAGAATGTGGCAGCATCGGACACGCTGCGGGGAAGATCTGCGAACGCTCCTGGAGAGCTCCGAATTCGGGTAAGCGACAGGTAATTAACACTCACATGCTTACTTTGCATGAAAAATGCCTTACCCGTTGCTATTCTCTTCACCGCCTCTATCTCCTGGAGGGCCTTGTAGGCTTCGGCCTTGGCGGCTTTGGCACTCTCAAGAGCCATTGCAAGCTCAGACTCTTGAGTCTTCGAGTCACGCTCCAGGCTCTCATGTTTCCTCACGAGATCCTGGAGCTCTTGCTGTACCTCCGCCACCCGCGCCTCTTGTTTCTCTCGCTCGGTGCGCTCCACAGCCGCATTGCGTTCGGCCGGGGCCACCGCCTCCTTCAGGGTCGCCACCTCGTTAGTGCCCCCTGCAATACCCTAGTTATCCTTGTCATTTTTCTTGCAACCAAATCCTTTTCTGTAAGGTACAATTTTCATAAGGTATTACTCACCTTATTTTTTCCTCGAGCTGCTTCTTGGCATGGCCGAGCTCATTCTCGGACCGCTCGAGGTTTTCCTTCAAAGTTTTGACCTCCGCAGTCAGTGCGGCAGAGGTCAGCAGCACAGCCTGCAATCCCATATTGACATATTTTCATGACTCCTGAGTTTATCTTTCTAAAGATCCTTAGTCCGGCTTTTCTTTCCGAACACCGAACCGAGCATCAGGGGCTACTATCTATGCGGTACCATTTTACATATATTGAAATTCTTACCTCAAAGCCTGTTAGAAGGCTGCTGCAGGCTTCGGTCAGCCCGTTCTTGGCGAGCTGAAGTTTCTGAATCACCGCACTCATAACAGTGCGGTGTTCCTCTTCAATGGAGGCGCTATTGAGCGCCTCTAGCAAATTATCCGGCACCTCCGGTTGGACGGAGGCAGCCAGCGTCGCGGTCTTGCCCTTCTTACGAAGGGGTCGCCCGCCGGACTCCGGAGCCACTATGGGTTCCGGGGCTGAGTCCGGTGCAAAGTCCGGGAGGTTGTCCTGCGACACCTCCGGGGCCCTCTCCTCCTGGTGGGTCCCTTCCTGGGATCCCACCTCGGCATCGTCCGCATCACGGGGGGTGGAGGCAGTCGGAAGAGAATCCATATCCGACGCCCCTAAGGACCCGCTCGACGAAGTGGGGAGATCATCCTTAGGCGGACTGCAGGGTTGTATGCGGCATTACAAACACATAATGTGGCGGAAAACAAAAACCTTGAAGTTATTCGGAGTCTAGATACTTACGATCTCGCCAGAGGCTTGGCCCTTGGAGGCCAGTCCTCGTCGTCGTCACTGGCGTTGGCGGAACAGTCCGGGGGAAGAGTTTTTCCCCTCTTGGACCCTTCGGCCTCCCTTGTTGGGGAGGCCTTCCTTTTCTTCCCTCCCCCCGCTGGGGGAGAGGCTTTCTTCTTCTCCTCCTCGCCTTGGTGGGAGGAGTCGGCCTCGGATTCATCGTACGATAGCACCTGAAAATGGGAACTCTTCCGAGTCCCCATGGCCTTCTTCTTGGCCTTCTTCTCCGGCACCACGTGGGGTGCCGAAGCCAGCAACCCCGTTAGGCGGGCGACAGTTGGGTCCTCTGGCAATGGGGCAGGACAGATAGCCTGTGTGGCCTTCTTCAGCCAGTCCTGTCAAAGGAAAGGGAGTTTAGATCCCGCATAGAGTCAAACTATGAATAACAAGCGTCCCGTAAAAGACAATATCACTTACCTCGTCAGCTAGACACTGCGAGCTGAATCCGCGATCTTCGATAGCGGATGCGGGAGCCTCGGCGCCATTGAACAGCACCTTCCAGACCTCTTCGTACGTAGTGTCGAAGAGCCCATTCAAAGTCTGGTGCTGCGCCGGATCGAACTCCCACATGTTGAAGCCCCGTCGTTGGCACGGGAGAATCCGGCGGATGAGCATGACCTGGACTACGTCGACAAGCTTGAGCTTCTTGTCCACCAGCTTCTGGATACAGGCTTGGAGTCCGGTCAGCTCCTCCGAATCCCCCCAGATCCGGCCACTCTCTTTCCAGGAGGTGAGCCGTGTAGGGATACCGGATCTGAATTCGGGGGCCGCTGCCCAATCAGGGTCACGCGGCTCGGTGATGTAGAACCACCCCGATTGCCACCCCTTAATGGTTTCCATGAAAGTACCCTCCAGCCACGTAACGTGGGACATCCTGCCCATCATGGCGCCTCCGCACTCCGCTTGGCTGCCCTTCACAACCTTCGGCTTGACACTGAAGGTCTTGAGCCACAAGCCTAAGTGGGGCTGGATGCAGAGGAAGGCCTCGCACACGACGATAAACGCCGAGATGTTGAGAATAAAATTTGGGGCCAGATCATGGAAATCTAGGCCGTAGTAGAACATGAGCCCCCGGACAAAGGGATGAAGTGGGAAGCCCAGTCCGCGGAGAAAATGGGGAAGGAATACTACCCTCTCATGGGGCCTGGGGGTGGGGATGAGCTCTCCCTCATCGGGGAGCCGATGCGCGATGTCGCTGGACAAGTATCCGGCGCTGCGCAGCTTCTGGATATGCCCCTCCGTAACGGAGGAGGCCATCCACTTGCCTCCCGCTCCGGATATATTTGGAGAAGGTTGAGGTGAGATGTGCGGGCTTGGGCGCTAGAGCTCAAGTTCGCGGAGATGGATAAGCCAAGGAGGAAGAAGGCGCAGGTAAAAAGGTTGGATTTTTATCCCCTTATATGGGCGGACGGAAACATGCGTCCGCACCGGCCTGATAAAACTCGCTTATCTCCCAAGCGCCGCAATCAATGGCGCGGTTGGGTTACCCACGTCCGTATTGATGGGAATCCCGGAATAAGGGGAACACGATCTCTGCTTCGACAAGACGTGCCAAGGAAATCGCCTCGCTAAACGCGCTGAGATGGAACAACAAAAACAATTTGAAGGCTTGGTAGTGGTGTGATGTTACGCCACAAAATACGTCAGCAGATTGAACTTGTGTAATATTATTCTCTCTACGGTTGTATGTGGAATTTATTTTGCAGAGCCGGACACTATCCTGGTGTTCACAATCTTCTATAAATTATTCGGAGGAGGAACCTGCCTTGCAATGCCGAAGGCAACATGCGCGCCGGACTCGTTGTCATTGAAGCCTGGTTCAGGGGCTACTGAGGGAGTCCCGGACTAGGGGGTATCCGGATAGCCGAACTACCATCATCGGTCGGACTCCAAGACTATGAAGATACAAGATTGAAGACTTCGTCCCGTGTCCGGATGGGACTTTCCTTGGCGTGGAAGGCAAGCTTGGCGATACGGATATGTAGATCTCCTACCATTGTAACCGACTCTGTGTAACCCTAGCCCTCTCCGGTGTCTATATAAACCGGATGGCTTTAGTCCATAGGACGAACAACAATCATACCATAGGCTAGCTTCTAGGGTTTAGCCTCCTTGATCTCGTGGTAGATCTACTCTTGTAACCCACATCATCAATATTAATCAAGCAGGACGTAGGGTTTTACCTCCATCAAGAGGGCCCGAACCTGGGTAAAAACATCGTGTCCCTTGTCTCCTGTTACCATCCTCCTAGACGCACAGTTCGGGACCCCCTACCTAAGATCCGCCGGTTTTGACACCGACAATCGACGTGCATGTATTTGCATGGATTTGAGAGTCCGAATTTGAGATATATGGATGCCAGGACGAAAATATGAGGACCCGTCTGGATGCGCCCGCGGGCGTGCCCGGACGCATCCGCGGATGTATAAAAGATCGGATTGCCAAGTACGGCTGTAGATACTCTAAATGGACGTGGATGAACAGACCTGGTCTCACAGAATCATAGGAAAATCACAAGCAAACAAACAAAAAAGTAGAGAGAGTCGCTAGCGTTCGTACCATTCATGATAAATTAACAGGCCCTCGCCGACAAAGGATACAAAATAGCTAGCCCTCAAAAGGACTAGTGGCTAGTGCAGCGTTTTCCACAGTAAGGTGTTTATTTTGATGGATTGACAAAAAAGACTACCTGTAATTCAAATTGACAATAAAGACACCCCAGCCGTGGCAGCAGGCGCGGCAGCCGATGTGGGGCACCTGCCGCCACGCCTGAAGGCGGCAGCACTGGCCGCCACACTGGCAGGCGACCTTTCGCGAGTAACAGGAATTGGCAGCCGCGGCTATCCTGGGACGGAACGGCGCTGTGATTGAGGTCCATGCCGCCAACGATTGAGGCGGCCTCTGCCGCTGCTGTTTTGCAACACAGAGATAGCTTCGCTGTGTTGATTCCATCGTGTCAGTTGTTTCCATGCACTGATTGCAATGCCTTTCGTCTTTTTAGATGGCACTAATTGCTACGAAGACTATGATGATTGAAGCACTATTTCATTACCGTCTAATATTTCATCCATCTACACACTGATTGCAGTGTTTTGGATCACCTATATTTCCTGCCTAAAATTCAGGTATACTTGTATTATTAGTTTGTACCGGCGTAGGCGGCAGTGGGGCCGCTCCTTTCTGCCTACTCGCGGACCCCCTAGACGGTGTGGGACGGTTGGCCACAGGAGGCGCTGGGCTACAGCGGAGCTCAGCGGCGCGACAACGGGCATGCGCGGGCATGGTGGCGCGGCCTCTCCCTCCAGCTTGGTGGCGGCACGGCTTCCGTAGTCGTGCCCTTCTTGGAGGCATCGTTTTGGAGTCCCCGGTCTGACATTGGCCATCTCGCCCTTACCGGTGGATCGCACTTGTGGTGGTTTCCGTCGGCTCAAAGCAGTTCTTCTTTGCTCATTTGTAGTGTGCTTAGTAGTCGTTGGTGTGGTGTGTCAGTGCCCGACACCTTTGTATCTTGCCTTGGGTATGTGTTGAGTGCGGTGTTGGTGTGTGTTTGTATCAGTGCTCTTGGATGTTGGTTGCTTTATAATATAAAGTGGGGAAAACCATTTTTCGATGTATCAGTGCTCTCAAACTGGTGTATTCATAGGCTCCGATGACAAATATAAGAGCAACTCCAACGCGGTGACCTATTTCGTCCGCGCGCATCCGTTTGGGTCGGCGCGGACAGAAAAGTCGGATCAATGCGCCAACCCAAACAGACGTGCATCCGCTTTTCGTCTGCCTGCCGACTCATTCCCGACCCATTTTTGAGCCTCATTTGCGTCGGCGTGGACATGTCAGGACCCCGACTCTATGCCACACCGATCTAGCATGTAACACCTCATATCACTTTGCGGCCTCATGCACGGTATTCCCACGGGTGTCGCCTTACCATGCCCGGGACCGTTTGCGCCTTTTGGCACACGTATATGATAGTGTCTCTAGCATCCATATGACAAGAACCCGGCCTGACATGGCTAGTCGTGAACCTGAAGTGGCACTAACTTACAGGGACATGCATACATGACCCAGCATCGAATGTGTCGGTCATCAGCGAGTGAATCTGGGCTGTAGCAACTGGGCAAGCAGGACTCCGGAGAAACCGGGCTGTAGCAGGCTAACAAGACTCCGATAGACACTACGTGACATTTCCCCAAAGGGACAGACACAGTAACGAAGAAGGACACATGCCGGCCAGCCTAAGTGTTCCGGAGCAGTAGCAAGCTACCAGGGCTTAGTGGAAGCACTAGGAGACATTTCTCGGTAAGAGAGGCTACTAAGGATAAACAACTAGATAGTCAGATCCCACACATAGCAATACACATTACACGTACGCATAACATGCAAGTATGTGTTGTACAACATGGCATCACAGCATAACCCAACAACTCATATAGATAAAGGCTCAGAAGAGCCATCATAGCATTATTACAAACAGGGGTCACATGACCCAACATTCAGAGCAACAAGCAACAAGCGGAAGCATTACATGTCTGAGTACAGACATCTACAAATGAAAAAGGCTGAAGAGCCTGACTATCTACAACATCCGATCAAGATCGTAGCTGAGGTACAAGCTACTTGCCGAAGCCCACGAGAACACTAGTAAGACCGAAGTCTCCGCTGCAAAAACATAAATAAAGCAACATGAGTACAAAGGTACTCAGCAAGACTTACATCAGATCCTATCATACATGCATTTGTATCAAGAGGGTAATGTGGGGTTTAGTTGCAGCAAGCCAACTTTGACTCAGTGCCTATCCAGTTCTACGACTACGAGAAACTTCTTTGAGGTGAGATGGCGCACACGAGTCCACTAACCACCACACAATACACTACTATGGATTCATCCCCGTCTCCCTACGAGAAGGCCATCCATAGCACTCACACTTGTCTTGAGCATTTTAGAGTATCCACTTCAAGTTGTCTATGTACCACGTAAGCATCCAAGAAGTCCATAACCGCGGACCCGGCTATTCGAATATATCACGTTAACCCTGCAGGGGTGTACTTCTTCACACACGCTCTCGCCACTTACCACCATGTACACGTCGTGTATCTCGGCAACCTTCAAGCGGAAGCCTGGCAAGGGAGTCGGCCACGACCTGACTAACCACACAAGACTCTAGTCCAGGTTTATCGCCTATTCGGGTTCCATCCGCAAGGAGATCCGGCCGGGGTGTCGCTGACGGCCCCAAACGATGTGAGCAGGGTTCCCAAGCCCACCATCCGGGTGCCACTTGGTACACCGTGCCACTGTGCCTACTCTGTCCCAAGCCCACCTGGCCGGGTGCCACTTGGTAGACTACTAACACTACCTACAAACACCAGAAACTAGTTGCGACTCCTGGACAGAGACCAAGTTGGTTAATAAGTCGAGAGGGGCTGAGTTACCGGAACCCAATGTGTGGTAGTATCGAGTCATTGTATAACAAACATAGAACTTAGTGCTTAAGGACGGTTCCAGTGAGACAACCCACCATGTACTCCTACATGGCCTCTCACCGCTACCTTTACCAAATTGTGTTCACACGTTCACTCTCAGCATCCGAACATAGAGCACTATACTCCAATTCATTCCCAATGAATCAGACCTGACACACTCTAAGCAATAGCAGGCATGGCATGGTAGGAACACAACAATGGCTTCAATCAACACCTACACATGCTAGTGGGTTTCAGCTATTTACTGTGGCAATGACAGGTCATGCAGAGGAATGGGTTCAACTACCGCAGCACAAAGTAGCAGTTGAATCGTTGTTGTCCTAATGCAATAACTAAGAGCAGGAGCGAGAGAGTAGGATTGTATCAGAATGAACAAGGGGGTTTGCTTGCCTGATAGATCAACAGGGGGCTCTGCTCCTCAGACAGGTACTCTGAGCACTCTCCGGAGCAGGACCTATCGAGAAGGAATGGTGTCGGCAATCAGAACACAAGCATATGCAACAATATGATGCATGATCATGGCATGAATATGTGATGCTGTTTGAGCTAATGTAGCTAGCATTCTGTTTGAATGAAATCCATTTGAACCAAGGGTTCAAATGCAACTCCAAGTTAAGCTCTTATATGTGCCATTTATGTATTTTCACCTATACAGCAGGTATAAGTTGGTTTGTCATGCATGAAACTAGTACAAATGGATAGATTGCATTTTTATGATAATTTTTCATATATAAATTATTTCAATCTGAGTTACGGTTGAATTTCTATGATTTTTTGAAGTTTATAACATTTTCTGAATTTTCCTGATTTAATTTAAATCCAGAAAAGAATTAACTGCATCAGCCTGACATCAGCATGACATCAGCACACCAGCGACCAGGTCCAGGTCAAACCTGACGTGCGGGGTCCACACGTTAGTGACACAGGAACTAATCCCGGTCAAACTCTACGCTGACTAGGGTTTGACCAGGTGTGGGGCCTGCTGTCAGTGGCTAGGTGGGGTCCAGCTGGCGGGGATTAGCGCTAATCACCCTGCCACGTCGTCTGTCGCCGGAGTTCGACCGACGGCGACCAAACCCGCAGTGGCAACGCGCCGGACTTGCGCTAAAGGCGACGGGGACGACGGCTAAGGGCACCGAGCGTAGCCCAGGCTCGTCCGCATCTGGTGGGGCAGGAAGGAGGAGGAGGGGTGGCCGGAGCTCACCGGAGCAGAGCTCGCGGCGGCGGCCGGAGCTCGGGCTCGAGCGGCTGCGGGGCTACAAGGCGCCAGAAGAGCAGGGGAGAGGGGGGTTCGACGGCGGGGCTCACAGCGGATCCGACGGAGGCGTCAGCGAGCTCGGGGGAGGCCCAGAGCGTGCAGGGCGGCGGAGGCGATCTTCGGTGGCAGGAGATGGAGACGACGGCGACGGCGGCGATGCATCGTGTCCCTAGTCGCTTGGCTCGGCGTGGGCGAAGCGGACGACGATGCGGAGCTCGGGGACGCCGCACAGAGGCGAGGGGGGTGCGGTAGCCGTGGCGGTAGTGAGCGGCGGTGACGGTGGCGCTCGGCCGTGAGAGAGAAAGTGAGGAAGAGGAGAGGAGAGGACTGGGGAGAGTGAGAGGGTCGGGGGGCGTGGCATCGTCCAGACGCATCAGCGAAGGGACAGACAGGCAGGGAGGGAGGAGGTGGCGCGGCCCGGCGACGCACGCGCATTAGGCACGCGCCCGTCCTCCTGGAGGGAGGAAGACGACAGGGGAGGGGGGGCACGTGGGCTGGGCTGGCCAACTGGGCCGGCCAGGCCGCACAGTGCTGGGCCAGCACAGGAGCTAGCCGCAGGTAAGTTTTTCCATTTCCTTTTTATTTTTTTTATTTTTCTGACATTTGTTTTGATATTAATAATAATATTAAAACATTTTATTTACTTCTGTCAATTTTTTTAGGAACTAGTTGAATTGCTCCAAAACTCCTCACCAATTAACAGAATTTTTGGACATATATTATATATATAACAAATATATATCCAAAGCAATTAATTACTGGATTAATTCCAAATGCCCAAAATAAATACTTATGAGTTCTTAAAAATATTGGATTGATTTTTATCTCTGTCCAATATTTTCAGAGAGCAGCATGAGCATTTTCTTGGACCTTTTTGGAGCAATTTTTATTTGGGTCATTTCCAAAAATGATTCTGAGGGTTTCACAAATCCCCATTTCAAATTTAAATGAAATTTAAACATGACGCACAAATGACTAGCTA
>NC_057813.1:555115140-555118591 GCF_018294505.1 Triticum aestivum
CCAAGACCAAGAAGAAGCTGACGTCCAAGGAGCGCACAAGGGAATCAGCAAAGAGAAAGGGCGGAGACACGCGGCGGAAGGGACGAAGCCATCGCAGCGGCCTCCATCACCGCAGCTGCACAGCAGGAGGCCACCAAGCCCGCCTCGCGGCGGCAATGGGAAGGCGCTGATGTTTCTAGGTTAAACCCTGGCCAGCACGACCTCGTCAACGCCGTCGTTGCCGCGGCCAACACCGACTCATCTGCTTTTCCTCGGATGGTGTTGCCCGAGTTGTCCCGCGCGTCAACAACGTATCTGATACCCGGCTTCCACATCTACCCGCAAGGCTCCCGACTCTCCGAGGAATGCTCGCTCGACGTGAGCGTGGTGGCGCCTTCCACACCCGCGCCAGCACCCATCGACCTCAATGCCACACCGGTGGTTGGTGGCTCATCATCCAGAGGGGGAGAGGAAACGCGCGCGGCCCATGCTAACCGACGTGAACTTCAGGCGACAACATGCCCGCTGGCATGGTGCCAACATGTACTTCGGGTGATGACATGCCCGCTGGCATGATCTATGGCCGCGGGCCTTTCTCAAAATTTGCATGTGGACATGAAAATGGGTCACGGCCGTAGGGCGAACTGTCGACCCAAATCTTAAATAGGGCGGACGCCAAGCGGGCGGCCGACACAAATGGACAAAAAGCAAACTAAAGTGTTGTCCGTTTGGGTCGGCGTGTTGGAGTTGCTCTAATGGCATAAAAATAACCATGGATAGACGAAATTTTAGGCGGGAAATATACGTGATTCAAAACACTGCAATCAGTGTGCAGATAGACGAAATTTTAGACGGGAATCAAATAGTGCTTCAGTCATCGTAGTCTTGTAGGAATTAGTGCCATCTAAAAAGACAAAAAACATTGCAATTAGTGCAGCGGCAGAGGCCACCTCATATGTTGGTGACATGGCCCACAATTCCAGCACCGTTCCGTTTCAGGATGGCCGCGGCTGCCAATTCCTGTTACTCGCCAGTGGCCGCCTGCCAGTTTGGCGGGAGGTGCTGCCGCCTCCAGGCGTGGCGGCAAGTGCCAAGCGTCGGCTGCCGCGCCTGCCGCCACGGTCTGGGAATTTTTTCTGCGAGTTTGATATATATGTAGTCTTTTTTATCAATTCGTCTCGGCAAGTGGTCTTTTTTGACAAAAAATCGTTTATTTTCCTTGCTTGTATTGTAGATGTTTGGTGTTGCTTGTTCTCTTCGGTTTGTTGGGCTTTGTATACTACTATAATGTGATTTTTTTGGGGAAATGGAGGCGTACCCCCGGCCTCTGCATCATAATGATGTATACAACCATCTTATTAAAAAGTCTCGAAGTAGCACAAAGTCATAAGGGTATTATAGCTCGCAAGCGGAGCAAATCAAAGAAAATAAAAGTATATGCTCCAAAACACAACCGGTAAGGCAAAAGAAAAGATAAGCTCCCTAGACTCCTATCCTATTATGCGACCGCCATCCGAACCGGTTGAATATACCCCGTGCTATCATCTACCACTGGTTGCACCCAGTAACCAAAGGCTCCGTGGAGTCCATAGGAGTGAGTAAGGACCACGTACGGATCCATGCGGTAGCCTTGAAGATAACCTACAATAAAGTTAAATTATGTTGTCTGTTAAAAATCAAATCATTTCTACAGTTCCATATAGCCCACAAAAGCGCACATATTCCAATCCGAATACGAGCTGCAGTAGTATGTTCAACCCCAGCTAGCCACGTTCCAAACAATGATCCAATGTCAACCAGAATATTAATGTTGAAGGCTATATGAATGGTTCTCCAAAGCAATTTGGCGAGTGGGCATTCAAGGAATCAGTGTTGTATTGTTTCATCTTGATCACAAAAACAACAACGTGAACTACCTACCCATCGCCTCTTGATTAGGTTGTCCTTAATGAGTATTACTTGCTTGTGGACAAACCACGTAAAAAATTTAATACGCAAGGGAACCTTAATCTTCCAAATATGCAACGATCTTGGGATTGGGCCAGAATTAATCAAATCCATATAGAAGGACTTCACCGTAAAAAACCCATTCTTAGGTAGGTTCCATTGCGTTGAATCCGGCTGGTCGGAAAGTTGAACATCTATCAATCTCCGAACCAAGTGAAGCCAGTCATTCCATCGCTTTCCAACTAATGCATGTCTGAATTGAATATTCAAGGGAATCGTTTGGAACACTGTGCCTACGTAATCCTCCTTACGTTGCACAATGTTATAAAGGGTGACATATTGTACGGCCAGGGGTGTCTCTCCTAACCACGTGTCCTCCCAAAATCTTGTTGACATCCCATTTCCAACCAAGAATTTGACCCTACGAAAGAACAAATCCTCCGTTCTCATAAGCCCCTTTCAAAATGGCAAGTCAGTTGGTCTCTCATGGCAACCTGAGCGAGCGTTTTCGACTGCAAATATTTATTGTGCAAAATTGTGCCCATATGCCCTCTGGGTTCGTCTCCAAACGGTAGAGCCATTTGCTCATAGGGCACTTATTCTTGATTTCTAAGTTCTCAATTCCAAGACCCCCTGGTCTTTTGGCCGGCAAAGGATGTCCCATCACGCCAATCGGTATTTCCTATTGGCCTCATCTGATTGCCAGAAGAAATGAGACCTGATAATACAGAATAATCTAACCATATTCCGCAAACAAAAGAATAATCTAACCATGTTTTTTCCATCATAGTTTGTGCCACCAAATTAGGCAAATTATGCTGCTTAATTTAATTTGTCTTTGGAGATTAAATGATTTGAAGCTAGTGCGTCGTTCGATGAAACACAATGGCATTATTCATTAGAGATGAGGACGAGTGACAAAAGAATCATGCCCCCATAGCCGCCACCGCCCACAAAATCAATAGAGGAGCAAGAGAACAAATGCTGCCAGCGACAAGTAGCGTAAAAAAGGCCCTCGGCACTGCCGCGAGTCAACTGAGCAGGCCCGTGTACATTTGACAAACGAAACAAAGCCTAAACTGTACTGATATGCTTCCAAGGTGGCTAACCATAGGCATATAAACACTTCCAAGGAGGCAAAACCATAGGCATATAACCATCAAATTTTACAATGTATGCATTATAACAAGCATGCGAAGTCATTTCATGTCAATAGCCCTTGTCACTATCAAAGAAAGATAAATATGTAATGCACGAGTATTAAATAACAAGGACTCCCAGAATATTGCACATAAATGGTCCGTAATATTGGACTTATGAAACTCACTATACCAAATAGCTCGCCTATCCGAGAAAGGAGATATGTCAGTACTGCACGTGCAAGGGGACATATACATAAAAATAAAAATAAAAATAATCCGCCAACCAATATCAAATTGTTAATAATACAAAGTGGAAGACATGTCAAGTTCAAAACATCCTATATATTCAGGATTGGAGGGTAAGCAAGAGCTAATTCATTGTG
>NC_057813.1:555118900-555141723 GCF_018294505.1 Triticum aestivum
ATACCTACAAAAGAAAGGGGGGGGGGGGGCATAACATGTACATAGAACCATATGACTTAGGTACTGGTTGTAATTAAACCTAGTGGGCTAGCGGAAGATAGCAATCTAACTTCTTCATGGTTGAAGCTACTAATTACTAAGCTCCTTCCGGTCTAGGAAAAATCTGAGAGTTGTTTTTTCGACTACTAAATACTAAAAAATCTCATGTTTAGTACCATACTTAACGGAGAATGTATACCTATACAGTAAACCCACTAAAGAATTAACGTACATGATGGAATGAGAAAATCACATATCCCTATGTCTCAAAAAAGTAGATCTTTTGGAAAGCAAATTGAAATATACCGTTTGCAAATTTGCCAGCATCCCCTCAGTTATTTTGACATGGAATCGAAACACAGTTGACATGATATCTCTGAATATTAGCAGACATACTAACTAATTCGATAAAAAATGGTTTCCAACAACCAAGTAAAATAGTTTTTTTATCCAATTTGTTATTTGAAAATGCAATGCCAGATATACCACTCCTAAAATTCTTTGCGGTTTGCACTAAATACTAAATATTAAAATTTTAAAAGCTATGAAATCTGGAGATGCTCAAAGCATGACAATGATCATACACCAGCAGTAGTAAGTGGGATCCAACATATAGCCAGAAAAATAAACACAAGTGTGGTTACTGAAAAGCCTGGCAGGTTGTACAAATCCTGAGATACATATACATGATCAATGCCATAAAATTGTCTAAATAAAAGCATAAGTTTGTGGAAAGAATAGGATAGCAAATTTTTTGATTAAAACTTAAGGTAGGTTGAAGAAATCTTCACAACCATAAAATTCACTTGTGAAATAATTCACAACAACCGAAGAATGAAGCACTTCTATCACTTTTGGGACGCCTTATTAACTAAAAATAAGCACAATATATACTATATTAGTAGAAGATTAAAAAAATGAATAATTCCAAGATAACATAAAAAGTACATTCTAGGTTCTAAGGTATAGCAGTGAGCATTAACATTCCAACATTTAGTTTCCCAACAATTTTTACTTACATGTATTATGATGAGTACACATCAAACTTGAAAAGGCACTTTATCTGAACCAAATACTCCTGTGGCTGCACAAGTACAGTGGCTACACAAGTACAGTGAAAACACGCACTGCCCTCCGCAGCCACTTCAGCACAACACCCACAATGCACACAAGCCGGCACCCAAGTTACCGACATTCATTGCAGCCGGGCACTCTCAAACCCGTGCAACAACGGTAGCCCCAAAAAAACAACAAAAAATCCAATGCCAAAGGGGAAAAAGGGTGTCCCTGCAGGACACAAAAAATAACACCCAATCATCCCCAATGTCTAAGCCGCAGGACATGTCTATGAAAGAAGAAAACCACAATAACCATATGCACAAGCGGAAGAGGAGGAGGGGCAATGACCAGGACAGGAAACTAAGATAAGTAGAAGTTCAGTCTTACCAGGAAGCTAAGATCACAAACCTTGGCAAAAATCAAAATCGTAGCCTTTATATGATGAAGGTCTAGTACATATACAGTTGGTAAATTATCTGAGCATCCACGCACAGAAGAGTGATAAGCCTGGTTGGACCTTCAGTTTAACGTCAAGTGGTTGCTTATAGTCTAGAACCAAGTCACAAAATTGCATCAGTGACATTGGTTTAATACAAAGAGTCACCAAAATGAATAATCATTCTGTATAACAACTTACTCTACCTGCACTGTCGTGGCTTCATGTCTATATATCTGACATGAAATCCAAAACCAACTATTAATCCACACCATTATATGCATCTTGGAAAGACATCCAACAGAGAAAATCCAAGGACAATACGAAGACTAGGAGGAAGAAAATAATTAACTGTGGGTGAAGGCTTTTCCCTTGCAGGCACGATTGAGGACGGCACCACACATCGACGGAGAACACGCAGGCCTCACTGCTGGCCGCTATGGAAGGTGTTGAACATGTGGGTGCAGGAGGAGACGGTGGCTGCCTCGACTGTGGTGGGGGCCAGGACCATAAAATCAGATGGAGAGACGGAGAGGTTACCCTAGAAGGACCACGACGTGCACCATCCCTCCAGCCACCGCATCCGTCGGGTTGTCGTGGCCCTTCTTCTGGGATCCCCAGCCTACTCCTCTGTCTCAGCCTCTCCTTTGGCGCGTGGTCCACCCCTACGGTCTTGCTCCATCTTCGTGAGCTCCGGGCCACCGATCCCCTTCCTTGTCTGCGAACCCCACTCCTCCTCTGCCTCCTACTCCTCAACCGCAGCCTCTCCTCCGTGAGTGAGGGGACAAGGACCATGGTGGCGGCGGCGTGTGGGAGAGGCTGCGAGAAGTCGAAGCGAAACACCGCCACATCGAACACAAGGGCTATACGCAAGCCTTGCGACCCCTGCTGCGAGTTGACCCTAACGACCTCCCCAACTTACATACATACATGTGGGGCCCGAGTGACTTTCACCAGACACGATTAACCAGAGGGCTGCATTTCTTGGGAGCTTAGTATCTGTAAGGATTCTAGTTCCTCTCCCACAAAAAGGGGTTCTAGATTGAGGCAACTCACCTGCTAGTAAGAGCATCTACAGCCGGACTTGGTAAATCTGGCCTCTCAAAGGCCTTCGTGCATTGATCGGGAACCCCTCAAATAATGTAATTCATATTCAGACACCTTAATTATCATATCTCAAGTCCATACAAACTCATGCAACTACGTCGATGCACACGCATCGTCAGGCTACTCCACTACTAATAACTAAACATGCCATCGGACTACCAAAATTTGGCATGTTTGGCTATGGTGGAGTTCATCCACAGCTTCCCTTGACCTTCCCGACGCCCTTGCCATCCATCTCACGGAAGTATGGATCGAAGACACAATACAGATTGAGCTGGATCTGCTCATCGCCGGAGCTGTCCTCGTCGTCATTGTCCGCCTTCTCCTCCTTTGGTGGCAGTCCAGCCATGGCACGAACCGCCCGATTCTCCTCTTGGGTGAGGGCGCGCGTGTTTCTCCACTGTTGTTTCTTTACAATGTGCGGGCGGATGGCTTCCTCCTCTACGGCCGCCTACGCAGCCGCATCAGCTGCCTCCAGCGTCGCCATTTCCGCCGCGATATGGGCCTCATCGGCCCTTATCCTCTCCTTCCCACAGTGGGTCGCTCGTTCCCAGTAGGACTCATACTCTGGCTGACTGGTGATGGGGAATGATAGGTTTTTCGGCTGTCGTGACCGCTAGGATCCAGCACTAGAGGACCCGAGTGCCCGGTGAGCTGACACTATGGAGTCGCGGCGGACAGATTCGTCCATCGGTCGGGCCAGAGTATGAGTCGGTCTGCCATTGCCTCCTTCAACCAGCACGGATGACACCCCAGTCGACAGATCCTAAGTGGTCGGAGTTCGATCCGCTGCCTACCATGCCGGAGAAGGCCGGAAACCACCGGAGGTGAGCTTAGGTGACAGAGGAGAGTGGAGTGAAGTGACTGGGGTTTGCTCCAGCGAATGGATGGGAACGAATATGTGTGAGGTCGGATGGGCCAGCATAAGCCGGGTCCGACGTGACGGGCGTGCCTCGACGCCTCATATTCGCCCCATATTTGAGCTAAGTGTGGCATTTAGAAAGTAACAAACGTAAGTTTACCTAGAAAGATTACATAGGTCTATCATTATTGTGAAAAGGCTAGCAAATAGACGATACAACTGTGCAAGTGGATGATGCGCCTAACTTTACACACTGATGACCCACGCCCACTGACCCGGTTAGTTAGAGTATCTACAATCAGACTTTGCTAATCCGACCCCTCAAACGCCCGCGGATGTGTCCGTCACGGACACTGACCGATCAAGCCTTAAATTTGTCTTCTCACAACCGGACATCTCAATTATCATATCTGAAATTCATACAAATTGCAACTACGTCGATGCATTACACACATCGTCCGGCTACTACATCACTAATAACATGCCATCAGACAACCAAAATTTGGCATGTCTGGCTACGGTGGAGATCATCCACGGCTTCCCTTGCCCTTCTCGGTGCACTTGCCGTCCTTGTCGTGGAAGTACTGGTCGTTTTGGGTCTCACGAGTCACAAACCTTGCCAACATTGTAGGACACACCATCCGTGGTTCAGTAAAGTTCGGGGCTAAGGGCATCTCCAATGGCAACCCGCAAATTTCCTCATGCATCCGTCCGCGGACAAGGGGGACCAGTCCGGGGACACAGATGCGGAAGGACGACATCCCACGCTAGCTGGATACATTTCAAACTCTTTTTCAACAAACCGGATGAAATTTATGCAAACTCGGCTGGATTTCATATAAGCATGACAGATTTCATACAAACTGGATGAAAGGTTACATTTTGGACATATTTTCAACTAAAAGGTAAAACTATGTGCACGTACAGTCGTGTGGAGCTCCACTCCCATGACAAGGATACACTACACTTGTCTACGGCCGATTGTGGCGGATCCCTTTGTCTTCCCCATGTCCGGCAACCTGCTAACCGGACTGCCGGGAGTCCCGAGGCATATTCTTCCCCCGTATCTTCCCTATATCCGGCTGTGCCGCTCGGTGGAGTGGCAAAGAGGTGCTTCAGCCGGAGGGGAAGGTGCTTCCATGGAGCCCAGACAGGTGTGTCCAGGATGGTCTGGGATAAAGACCGGACAGGACACCAACTGTACAAGCCGGTGACGCGCCGACGTAGCCATCATGGGATAGAAGCAGCAGCAGCAGCGGCCTCTCGTGTTCTACTTCTTACGATGATGGTGACGGGCGCGAACGTGCGACCGCCACCTCGTCGACATCCTTGCAGCTGTCTTCTTTCTTTGCGTGCATGGCGCGGCTACGCGCGCATTGATAGCAGTGCATGTGCTGCCGTGCTCGCCGCCATGCCGGGATGGAGCAACTCGTCACTCCTCCGTGAGCTGGCTTGGAGCAGCGAGTTGCTAAACCACACGCCGGCTTGGGATGACAACTTGCTCCGTCGGGCTAGGCGAGGGAGGTGGAGCAGCGAACTGCCTCGCTCGTATCCGGCGGGCTCGGTGGGCCACCCAGTCGACTTTTATACTGGAGAACCACTCTTCCGACTCGTCGGATGCCATCGAAAGATTGGAGCGGTTCTCCAGTGTCTGGTGGAAAGAGGAGATGGGGAGAGGCGGGGTGGTGCGATTCTTGCCCGGTGTCTAGTTTGGTTTAAATAGAGGGAAGACGGGAGGAGCCTGCCGGATGTTGCATTTAATGCGGCCCGCTCGTGAACGGACGTGTGGTCGGAGTAGCTTTCTCAGCTTCCACGCGGGTTTAATGAAGGCATTTGAATGTGGCGAGGAGGCCTGTTCAGCCGGGCATGCAGTGAACGGCGCCCTTGGCCGGCGCGCCGCTTCAATGGCGGGGGTAGTGAGAGATTGCGGCCGTACAGAGACGCCTTCTGGACGACGGACTCGAAGCGTGCACGAGCAGGGGAGGGGTTTTTGGTGGGCAAAGGCGGTCAGAACAGTGCTTTGGACTTGTCTGGACTACGTTTGTCTCCAGTTTGCGCGAGAAAACGCGTCAAGACCGCACCGCGAACCGATACAGAACCGTGTTGGATGGCTTCTGCTGTTTGAATAGCACGGTCTTGTCAAATCCCTAGTTCTGGTATGCTCAAGGCTAGCTAGTCATGTGCGCATCATGTTTACATTCCATTTAAATTTAAAATGGGGATTTGTGAAACCCTCAGAATTCATTTTCTGGAAATGGCCCAAATAAAAAATGCTTCAAAAAGGTCCACGAAAATGTTCATGTTGCTCTCTGAAAATATTGGACAGAGATAAAAATCAAATCAAATTTTTTTAGGAGCTCATAAGTATTTGTTTTGGCCACTTGGATTAATCCAGTAATTATTTTGCCTTGGATATATATATGTTATATATATATAATATGTCCAAAAATTAAGCCAGTTGTTGAGGAGCTCTGGAATAATACCACTAGCCCCGACAAAATTTGGAATCAGAAAATAAAATAGTGTAGTATTTTTATTAAATGAAACAAATGTCAGAAAAATAGAAAAATAAACAAAAACGGAAAAAGCTTACCTAGCGCTTACTGCAGCCATCTGGCACCTCAGCCGGCCCAGCGGTGCGGCCCACTGGCCAAACCGTCAACCATCGTCCTGCTAGCGACGATAGAAGGACAGGGGCACGCGCCGACGCGCGCGGCCACGCGTCCGGCCGCGAATACGTCTCCCCGCCACCTCCCTCTTCTCCACCCTCGTCGCTTGGAACGCCCGCGTGTCGCCACGCACCCCCCAAGCCTCTCTCGCTCTCTCCCGTGCACATTCCCTCTTCCCCCTCGGTCCCTCTCTCGCGGTCGTAATCGCTGTCGCCGCCGTCCACAACCACCGTGGCCTCAGCCACTGCCGCACCTCCCTGACATGCTCCACAGCTCCGTCGCGACCGCCTCTCCCTCCTCACCGAGCCAAGCAACCCGGGGAGCTCCGCTTCGTACTCAGCGGCGTCGTCTTCATCTTCGGCCGCCCAAGATTGACAGTGACCCTCCGGCCGCTCCAGCCCTTCCCCAAGCTCTCCGACGACGCCCCTGAGTCCATCGTGAGCCCCTGCATCGGTTCTCCCTTCTCCCCTGCCTCCCCGCGCTCTGTAGCCTGATACGTCTCCAACGTATCTATAATTTATGAAGCATTCATGCTATTTTATTATTTGTTTTGAATGACTACGGGCTTTATTTTACACTTTTATATTACTTTTGGGACTAACCTTTTAACCGGAGGCCCAACCCATCTTGCTGTTTTATTGCCTATTTCAGTATTTCAAAGAAAAGGAATATCATATGGAGTCCAAACGGAATGAAACCTTCGGCAACGTGATTTTTTGGAAGATTGTCATCCTAGAGACTTGGAGTTCACGTCAGAAGATACTCGAGGAGCCTAGGAGATGGGGGGCGCCCCCCTACTGGGCGCGCCCCCTGTCTCGTGGGCCCCTCGAGCACCTCCCGACCGACTTCTTTCGCCTATATATTCCCTCGTACCCTAAAAACATCGAATATCAAGATAGATCAGGAGTTCCGCCGCCGCAAGCCTCTATAGCCACCAAAAACCTCTCGGGGCCCGTTCTGGCACCCTGCCGGAGGGGGAACCCATCACCGGTGGCCATCTTCATCATCCGGGCGCTATCCATGACGAGGAAGGAGTAGTTCACCCTCGGGGCCGAGGGTATGTACCAGTAGCTATGTGTTTGATCTCTCTCTCTCTCTCTCTCTCTCTCTCTCTCGTGTTCTCTCTATGGCACGATCTTGATGTATCGCAAGATTTGCTATTATAGTTGGATCTTATGATGTTTCTCCCCCTCTACTCTCTTGTGATGAATTGAGTGTCCCTCTTGAAGTTATCTTATCAGATTGAGTCTTTTGTTTGAGAACACTTGATGTATGTCTTGCCACGTTTATCTGTGGTGACAATGGGATATCACGTGCCACTTGATGTATGTTTTGGTGACCAACTTGCGGGTTCCGCCCATGAACCTATGCATAGCGGTTGGCACACGTTTTCTTGACTCTCCGGTAGAAACTTTGGGGCACTCTTTGAAGTACTTTGTGTTGGTTGGATGAATCTGAGACTGTGTGATGCATATCGTATAATCATGCCCACGGATACTTGAAGTGACAATGGAGTATCTAGGTGACATTAGGGTTTTGGTTGATTTGTGTCTTAAGGTGTTATTCTAGTACGAACTTTTGAATAGATTGATCCGAAAGAATAACTTTGAGGTGGTTTCGTACCCTACCATAATCTCTACGTTTGTTCTCCGCTATTAGTGGATTTGGAGTGACTCTCTGTTGCATGTTGAGGGCTTGTTATATGATCTATCTATGTTCTTATTGTTGAGAGAACTTGCACTAGTGAAAGTATGAACCCTAGGCCTTGTTTCCTATCATTGCAATACCATTTATGCTCACTTTTATCGCTCTCTACCTTGCTGTTTTTATAATTTCAGATTACAAAAACCTTTATCTACCATCCATATTGCACTTGTATCACCATCTCTTCGCCGAACTAGTGCACCTATACAATTTACCATTGTATTGGGTGTGTTGGGGACACAAGAGACTCTTTGTTATTTGGTTGCGGGGTTGTTTGAGAGAGACCATCTTCATCCTCCGCCTCCTACGGATTGATAAACCTTAGGTCATCCACTTGAGGGAAATTTGCTACTGTCCTACAAACCTGTGCACTTGCAGGCCCAACAACGTCTACAAGAAGAAGGTTGTGTAGTAGACATCAAGCTCTTTTCTAGCACCGTTGCCGGGGAGGTGAGTGCTTGAAGGTATATCTTTAGATCTTGCAATCGAATCTTTTTGTTTCTTGTTATATCACTAGTTTAGTTTATAAAAGAAAACTACAAAAAAAAAACAGAATTGAGTTTGTCTCATACGCTTCATCTTTTTAATATCTTCCGTGAGTATGATAGAAAAGAAAATTGTGCTCAAGTGCTAGAAGAAGAATGCATTAAAATGCTTGATACTGAATCTTCGAATGATGAGCATGATTGCAATGTTGTTAGTATAAACTCTTTGAATATCCATAGTACTAATGATGATTGCACTAGTTATGGTGAAAATGTCTCCTATAAGCATGTTGATTTTTGTGGAGTAGATTGGGTTTGCATGGACACACCAAATAGGGAAAATAGATATTGCAAGAGGCATAAGTATTTACAAACTAAAGGGTTGCAAGAAAGGCTAGATAAGAGTGCGGAGAATTTAAGATATCTTTACCATTGTGAATTTTGGAATGAACAAGATCATTTACATCTCCAATGCAAATTGTTTCATGATCGAATCGTGTCCAAAAATTGTGATGATTTGATCTCCCTTTCCCATTACAATGAACTTAGATTGCTTTTGGGCTATGAAGAATTGAAACGTGCAACTAAGCTTATTCCAAAATTTAATCTTGAGCATTTCCTTGATATTGATCTAGAAAAGATTTATATGTTTTGTGCGGAGAATTGCATTGAAAATTCTTATATTGCCAATTACCTAAAGAAAAGAAAGCAAATAGAAGATGATGAGAATACTAATGAACGGGAAGAGACTTCCCAATATCCTCCTATTATTTTTTATGATGAATCAGGTAACGAGGAGGAGCTTTCTATTCAACCAATCTCATCAATAAGGAGCTCAAAGAAGAGGGTTGAACCCATACATAATGTGAAGAAGAAAATAAAGAGAAGGGGCAGCAAAGGTAAAAAGGTATCCCTCCCAAATGATGTTGCTCCTACTACTGGTGCTATCCATATTTTTAACGATGAGAGTGATTATGCTTATGATATGAAAGAGCCCAAGCTTGGAGAAGCTATGTTTGATGAGTATGAAATATTTGAGAATATATTTGCTGAAATTAATGTTTATCCCAAGCTTGGGGATGCTACGTTTACTGAAGATGATATTTTTAGCCTCCCAAGTTTTGATATGCAAAGTTTTTATGATGATAGCATGCCTTGTACCTATGATGATTATATTGATGAAAGTGGGTTTGGAGGAGTGTCAACTTTAGGAAGTAGTGATCCCACTATTTTGGAGAATGTTGAATCTTATAATATTTATGAAAGTGGATTTGGAAGAGTGTCAACTTTATTTAGTGATGACTCCACTATATTGGAAGAGGTTTCAATCGATTATGATGAGAACGAAGTTGCTACTTATGATGATTATTGTGATGAAACTTATTCTATAAAAAGTAGTGATGAATATATTTATAAAACTTTTCATGATTATGATTACCATTTTTTTGAACATTACTCTTTTAATGTGGAAACAATTTTTAGTGTTCAAGTCTCTTATGATACTCTCACTATTCCGAATGAGAAGAATTTTGCTTGGGGAGAGTAGTAATTTTTCTATGCTTGTAGATCATGAAAAGAATGCTTTAGGTGCTGGTTATATTGTTGAATTCATTCATGATGCTACTGAAAATTATTATGAGGGAGGAACATATGCTTGTAGGAATTGCAATAATATCAAGTTTCCTCTCTATGTGTTAAATTTTTTGAAGCTATGCTTGTTTTGCCTTCCTATGCTAGTTGATTATTGTTCCCATAAGTTGTTTGCTCACAAAATCCCTATGCATAGGAAGTGGGTTAGACTTAAATGTGCTAGTCATATGCTTCATGATGCTCCCGTTATGTTTCAATTCTTATCTTTTATGTGAGCATCATTGCCATCATCTTGCCTAGCTAAAAGGCATTAAAGAAAAGCGCTTGTTGGGAGACAACCCAATATTTACCCTTACTGTTTTTGTGTGTCCACATGATTATTCTACTGTATTAATCATATTTTATAGCTTTTATTTCAATAAAGTGCCAAGTAGAACCTTTGGGAAGACTTGGGTGAAGTCTTTATGATCTTGCTGTAAAAAACAGAAACTTTTGCGCTCACGAGATTAGCTGCCATTTTTTACTGGAGAGTGATTTTAGGTTGTTTCTTTTTGAAGATGTTTAATAGACAAATTCCTCAGGTACACCAATTTATTTCATAATTTTTTGAGTTCCATAAGTAGACGTTTGATACAGATTACTACAGACTGTTCTGTTTTTGACAGATTCTGCCTTTCATGTGTTGTTTGCTTAGTTTGATGAATCTATGAGTAGTATCGGAGGGTATGAACCATAGAGAAGTTAGAATTAAGTAGATATTACACCAATACGAATTTAGAATGAGTTTATTACAGTACTTAAGTGGTGGTTTTATTTTCTTATACTAACGGAGCATACGAGTTTTGTTTTGAGTTTTGTGTGGTTGAAGTTTTCAAGTTTTGGGTAAAGATTCGATGGACTATGGAATAAGGAGTGGCAAGAGCCTAAGCTTGGGGATGCCCAAGGCACCCCAAGGTAATATTCAAGGACAACCAAGAGCCTAAGGTTGGGGATGCCCCGGAAGGCATCCCCTCTTTCGTCTTCGTTCATCGGTAACTTTACTTGGAGCTATATTTTTATTCACCACATGATATGTGTTTTGCTTGGAGCGTCATTTTCTTTTGTTAGTATTTGCTTGCTGTTATTTAGAATAATGTTTTGCATCTTTAGTTTCAATAAAAAGGTCAAGGATAGCCTTTGCCATGCTTATCTTGCTAGTATACATGTTGCTGTTTGAAAACAGAAAGTTTACCGCTGTTGCAAAAATTCCCTAGAAAAGTCAGAGAATGGTATAATGTTGAATATTTATCCATATTAAGCTGTGATAAATTTATTACAGTGGGAATTTTCTCTCATAATTTTTGGAGTTAGGGAAGTATTGATACTCTTGCATTCTTTACAGACTGTACTGTTTTGGCAGATTGCTGTTATGTTTGCATTGTTTACATATGTTTGCTTGTTTAATGATTCTATTTGAGGATAGGAGTATTAAATATGCAGAGGCATTTAGTATGCAATGTTGAATAATAATTTTAGTGATTTGTTACTGTAGAAAATGATAAGGTTTTGCATTGGTTTATACTAACCTATCTCACGAGTTCTTGTTGAGTTTGTTGTGGATGAAGCTTTTGATAAAAAGATAAACCATGATATGAGAGGAATTAAGGTGACACAAAAACTCAAGCTTGGGGATGCCCAAGGCACCCCAAGATAATATTTCAAGAAGTCTCAAGCATCTAAGCTTGGGGATGCCCCGTTAGGCATCCCACCTTTCTTCTTCAACAACTATCGGTTGAGCCTAAGTTTTTTGCTTCTTCACATGAGTTGTGCTATCCTTCCAATGTCATGTTATTTTGCCTTGCTTGCTGTTTGAATGAAATACCAAGATCTGAAATTCTTTAATGAGAGAGAGTCTTCATATAGTTACATAATTATTTAGCTACTCATTGATCTTCACTTATATCTTTTTGGAGTAGTTTGTCATTTACTCGTGTGCTTCACTTATATCCTATGAGTATATTGTTGAATGAGTTGATTGTCATAAATCTGAAATTTTATATGTTTCATTTGCTTATCCCATGGGGAGTAATGACTTCACATCTAAAAAGTAGAGGTTGTAAATTTATTGACGGTTAGCAAGTATTGTATTAGTCATTTGAACAATTCATGAAAGAATATTGAAGGAAGAGAGATTTCACATATAAATATATTATCATAGACATCTTTTATAATTGTGAGCACTCATTATGTATGACATGCTAAAGAGTTGATGTTGGACAAGGAAGACAATGTAATGGGTTATGTTTTCTCACATCTCAGTTAAAGTATATTGTCATGGATCATTCAAACATGTTGAGCTTGCCTTTCCCCCTCATGCTAGCCAAAAATTCCTAGCACCAAGTAGAGATACTACTTGTGCTTCCAAATATCCTTAAACCCAGTTTTTGCCATGAGAGTCCACCATACCTACCTATGGATTGAGTAAGATCCTTCAAGTAAGTTGTCATCGGTGCAAGCAATAAAAATTGCTCTCTAAATATGCATGACTTATTAGTGCGGAGAAAATAAGCTTTTGTACGATCTTGTTATGGAAGCAATAAAAGCGATGGACTGCATAATAAAGGTCCATATACAAGGGGCAATATAAAGTGACGTTCTTTCGCATTAAGATTTTGTGTATCCAACCCTAAAAGCGCATGACAACCTCTGCTTCCCTCTGCGAAGGGCCTATCTTTTACTTTATGTCTTTTACTTTATGTCTTTTAGTTTATGCAAGAGTCAAGGTGATCTTCACCTTTCCCTTTTTCATTTTATCCTTTGGCAAGCGCTTTGTGTTGGGGTGATCCTGATATATATATATATATATATATATATATATATATATATATATATATATATATATATATATATATCCAATTGGATATACGTTAGCATGAACTATTATTGTTGACATCACCCAAAGGTGAATATTTTGGAGGCAACATTATAAGCCCCAATCTTTCTCTGTGTCTGATTAAAACTTCATAACCATAAGTATTGCGTGAGTGTTAGCAATTGTAGAAGACTATATGATAGTTGAGTATGTGAAGTTTGCTAAATCATGGCTCTGACATAGACTCTTCCTGAAAGTAAGATGAATTGCAATTATTTGATGACTAAGAATGAAGTTTGCTAGTTTTCAAGAAAGTTTATGGTCTATGCTTTAACATGTGAATTGCTTGTTACTAGTTCGTGAAAAGTTTTATGAGATGAACTACTGTTATGACATATAATCATGCTAGAAAAGATGATTGAAATTATCATTGATCAAACTTGTGCACCTTCTAGCATTTACACTTCATAAATTATTTCTTTATCATTTACCTACTCGAGGACGAGTAGGAATTAAGCTTGGGGATGCTGATACGTCTCCAACGTATCTATAATTTATGAAGCATTCATGCTATTTTATTATCTGTTTTGAATGATTACGGGATTTATTTTACACTTTTATATTACTTTTGGGACTAACCTATTAACCGGAGGCCCAACCCATATTGCTGTTTTATTGCCTGTTTCAGTATTTCGAAGAAAAGGAATATAAAATGGAGTCCAAACGGAATGAAACCTTCGGCAACGTGATTTTTTGGAAGATTATCATCCTGGAGACTTGAAGTTCACGTCAGAAGATACTCGAGGAGCCCAGGAGATAGGGGGGCGCCCCTCCCCTACTGGGCGCGCCCCCCTGTCTCGTGGGCCCCTCGAGCACCTCCCGACCGACTTCTTTCGCCTATATATTCCCTCGTACCCTAAAAACATCGAATATCAAGATAGATTGGGAGTTCCGCCGCCGCAAGCCTCTGTAGCCACCAAAAACCTCTCGGGAGCCCGTTCCGGCACCCTGCCGGAGGGGGAACCCATCACCGGTGGCCATCTTCATCACCCCGGCGCTATCCATGACGAGGAGGGAGTAGTTCACCCTCGGGGCTAAGGGTATGTACCAGTAGCTATGTGTTTGATCTCTCTCTCTCGTGTTCTCTCTATGGCACGATCTTGATGTATCGCGAGCTTTGCTATTATAGTTGGATCTTATGATGTTTCTCCCCCTCTACTCTCTTGTGATGAATTGAGTTTCCCTCTTGAAGTTATCTTATCGGATTGAGTCTTTTGTTTGAGAACACTTGATGTATGTGTTGCCGTGTTTATTTGTGGTGACAATGGGATATCACGTGCCACTTGATGTATGTTTTGGGGACAAACTTGCGGGTTCCGCCCATGAACCTAGGCATAGGGGTTGGCACACATTTTCTTGACTCTCCGGTAGAAACTTTTGGGCACTCTTTGAAGTACTTTGTGTTGGTTGGATGAATCTGAGGTTGTGTGATGCATATCGTATTATCATGCCCATGGATACTTGAGGTGACAATGGAGTATCTAGGTGACATTAGGCTGGATGAACAGTAGACGGTGGAGGGCTGGATGAACAATAGACGATGGAGGGCTGGATGAACAGTAGACGGTGGAGGGGTGGTTGAACAGTAGCCAGTGGAGTAGCGCGCGGTGGAGGCTGGATGAACAGGAGCCCGTGGAGGCTGGAGGAGGTCGACGGTGGAGATGAACAGTATCCCGTGGAGTCCCGTTTTGCGGTACGCCACACCCCTCCTGATGAACAGGACCCCCGTTTCGACCGTAGGAGGTCCGTTTTGTCCGTTTTGCGGTACGCCACACCCCTCCCGATCAACAGGACCCCCATTTCGACCATAGGAGGTCCGTTTCCTCCGTTTTGCGGTACGCCACACCCCTACTGATCAACAGGACCCCCGTTTCGACCGTAGGAGGTATGTTTCCTCCGTTTTGTGGTACGCCACACCCCTCCCGATCAACAGGACCCTGTTCTGAACGTAGGAGGTCTGTTTCCTCCGTTCTGCGGTACGCCAGGCCTCGTTTCCATCGCCTGTTCCATCCAAGCCCTCCCGATGAACACGACCACACATTCCATTCCGACCCAGCCGGTTGGCTCCCACGCGTTTCGTTGTCTCCCGATGAACACGACGCATTCCGTTGCCTCCCCATGAACACGACGCATTCCGTTGCCTCCCCATGAACACGACGCATTACGTTGCCTCCCCATGAACACGACGACGATGATGTT
This sequence comes from Triticum aestivum, assembly GCF_018294505.1. Classification (NCBI taxonomy): domain Eukaryota; kingdom Viridiplantae; phylum Streptophyta; class Magnoliopsida; order Poales; family Poaceae; genus Triticum; species Triticum aestivum. The sequence goes on from NC_057813.1 coordinate 555,133,962, forward strand.
TCTCCGTTCCGACACAGCCATGTACACGAGCGCTCGCCATATGTATGCGCGAGTAGGCGTTCGAGACCCCGCCCGTATGTACACATACATGGCCGTATTTTCTTTCTTGCACCCTGGCCACTGTACATACATGTACATGCTATGTGTGCGCCTCTACTACGACACGTGCACGCCTCTACATCCACTAGTATATATGTACATACACGTTCGCGACCAGAATGATAACGCTACGTACGCTTCGACCAGGTGGGTCCCGACTGTCAGGCACTTCCTTGCCTGCGAAGATGTAGCTGGTGGGTCCCAGCAGTCAGGGGGGCGAATAGGTTTTTTTTTGCCCGGACGCACTTCCTTGCGTGCGAAGATGTAGCTGGTGGGTCCCAGCAGTCAGGGGGGCGAATCATTTTTTTTCCCGGAAGCACTTCCTTGCGTGCGAAGGTGTAGCTGGTGGGTCCCAGCAGTCAGGGGGGAAACATTTTTTTCACGAAATACGGTGGCCCGTCCAGTGGGTCCCCGCTGTCAGGTGGAGGAATAATTATTTTGCACGTAATAAGGAGGCACTTCCTTGCTGCGGCCGTGGACCCAGCTGTCAGCCTCTCCATGCATAGTACTCTTCCGATGGAAGTCGGTGTTGACCACATTGACCACGCCACGCCGAGAGCACCACGGCGGTGGACGATGGCGAGGCCTAAGAAGGGGACGACACAGAGTCAGGGAAGACTCAGCAGTTGTTTCCCACGCGGAGGGGAGTATGACTATACGAGGGTTTACTAGTTCGTCTGCCGTCGCCGGAGAATGACAGCAGGTGTGGGTGAGTAGAGGGATGGCTAGGCCAGCGATGGGAGTACGGTGGGGCGGTGAGGCCTATGCGGCAGCACAGCCGGCCGCGGGGAGGAGGGAGCAGGCAGTCCCGCTGGCGCTTGTTTGAGCGGCTGGAGCAGGAAGTGCAGAGATTGAAGAACCATGACGGCCGTTGGATGGACATCCAACAGTCACTGCTTGTGCGTCAACCTTTTTTTAGGAAAGCCTCAAATCTTTGGAAAACAGCATACAACCCATCTGCCATTATTTCTAATAATTTACAGCCCATTTGCTAATTCTTAAGGTTTTCTTTGGAGCCCATATTCTTTTTGTTAGCATTACAGCCCATTTGTGGCCATGGTTAAAAAATTATATGAAATTTTGCATATTTCGGTGCGGTCCGAACTGTTTTTAATCCCGAAATTTCGACTCACATTCAAACTGATTTTAAAAATAAATGTATATCAATATAAAATCCAACAAATTCTCCACGCATAAAAATTAATGTAATTTAAAATCTTGAAATGAAAAAATATATATTTGAAACTAATTGCCGGTTTGATGTGTTTTAAAAATCTATAGCCCATTTCTCATTACTGATGGGCCATTTTCTCGGCCAGCCGAATGAAAGCTCTCCTCGTCTTGAAAGATTTACATCCCAACAGGCCTGACAAAGCGACTTACTTGGCAAATCACAAAAAACTGGGCTGTAGCCGTGGACCCAGCTGTCAGCCTCTCCACGTATAGTACTCTTCTAATGGAAGTCGTTCCTTGACCATGTTGACCACGTCCCGCGGAGAGCACCACGGCGGTGGACGACGACGAGGCCTAGGAAGGGGACGACGCAGAGCCGGGGAAGACACGGCAGTGGAAGCCCGCGCGGAGAGGAGTACAAGGGTTCACATGTTCGGCTGCGGTGTGAGGCTGCCGTCGCTGCAGGGCCTGGCCAATGGTGGGAATAGTAGGGGGTGGTGAGGCTTCCACGGTAGTACAGCCGACCATGGAAGGCAGGCGCATGCGTCACGACCGGCGCTGCTTTGGGCGGCTGGAGCAAGAAGACCAGAGGTTGAAGAAGCACTACGGCCATTGGATGGACATCGTACAGTAACTGGAGCTAGAATAGTTCATATTGACTAAGTTGAGAAAGCCCTTCGTCCCCGTCAACTTAGTAGGCCCACAAGACAGCCTCCCACCAAGGTGGGTCCCAGCTAGCCAGGGGATTATTCATTTTTTTGTGCGTAATAAGGAGGCACTTCCGGTGGGTCCGAGCTGACAGCGGGGGGAACGTTTTTTTCGCGAAATACGATGGCCCGTCCGGTGGGTCCCAGCAGTCAGGGGGAAATGATTTTTTTTCGCAAAATACTGGTGGCCCGTCCGGTGGGCCCCCGCTGTCAGGTGGAGGAATAATTATTTTTCGCGGAATAAGTAGGCACTTCCTTGCGGCTGCCGTGGACCCAGCTGTCAGCCTCTCCACGTACAGTACTCTTCCGATGGAAGTCGGTCATTGACCACATTGACCACGCCACACCGAGAGCACCATGGCGGTGGACGAAGGCGAGGCCTAGGAAGGGGACGATGCAGAGCCGGGCCACGGGAGGCAGGAGCAGGCGGTAGCATAGCCGGCCACGGGAGGCAGGAGCAGGCGGCACGACCGGCGCTGCTTTGGGCGGCTGGAGCAAGAAGACCAGAGGTTAAAGAAGCACTATGGCCATTGGATGGACATCATACGGTCAGTGGAGTATTGACTAAGTTGACAAAGCCCTCCGTCCCCGTCAACTTAGTAGGCCCACAAGTCAGCCCAACAATATGGTGGGTCCCAGCTAGCAGGGGGTATTCATTTTTTTGGGCGTAATAAGGAGGCACTTCCTTGCGTGCGAAGATATAGCTGGTGGGTCCGACCTGTTAGCGGGGGTAACGTTTTTTTGCGAAATACAGAGGCCCTTCCTGTGGGTCCTAGCTGTCAGGTGGAGGAATCATTATTTTGCGCGTAATAAGGAGGCATTTCCTTGCGTGCGGCCGTGGACCCAGCTGTCAGCCTCTCCACGTACAGTCCACTTCCGATGGATGTCGTTCATTAACCACGTTGACCAGGCCGCGCCGAGAGCACCAAGGCAGTGGACGACGGCGAGGCCTAGGAAGGGAACGACATAGAGCCAGGGAATACTCGGCAGTTGTTTCCCACGCGGAGGAGTACGAGGGTTTACTGGTTCGTTTGCCGTCGTCGGAGAATAACAACATGTGTGGGTGAGTAGAGGGATGGCTAGGCCAGCGATGGGAGTACGGTGGGGCCGTGAGGCCTGCGCGTCAGCATAGCTGGCCGCGGGAGGAGGGAGCAGGCAGTCCCGCTGGCGCTTGTTTGAGCGGCTGGAGCATGAAGAGCAGAGATTGAAGAAGCACGACAGCCGTTGGATGGACATCCAACAGTCACTGCTCTCGTGTGTTGACTAAGTTAACAGGGCGTTGCGTGTGCGTCAACCTTTTTTTTATGAAAGCATACGCGTCAACCTGTAGTAGGCACACAAGTCAGCCTCGAATCTGTGAAAAACAGCATACAGCCCATCTGCCATTATTTCTAATAATGTACAACCCATTTGCTAATTCTTAAGATTTTTTTGGAGCCCATCTTCTTTTTGTTAGCATTACACCCCATATTGTGGCCACGGTTAAAAAGTATACGAAATTTTGCATATTTCGGTGCGGTCAACTGTTTCTAATCCAGAAATATCGATTCACATTTAAACTATTTTGAAAAATAATTTATATAAATATAAAATCCAAATAATTGTCCACGCACAAAAATCAATGGAATTTAAGATCTTGTAATGAAAAAAATTGAAACTAATTCCCGGTTTGATGTGTTTTAAAAATGTATAGGCCATTTCTGGGCAAACCGAATGAAACTCTCATCGTCTTGAAAGATTTGCAGCCCAGCAGGGCCGATAAAGCAAGTAGGCCTTGTTTGGGTATTTCTTTAAAAAAATAGAACTGGGCTAGCCATTTTCAGCAAGAAAAAAACACAACTGGGATCATGATGTGGTAAACATAAATAAAATCCTGGCTAGACGGGCCACAGCCCCCGCACAGCCCCATTGTTACCCTGATCCGTCGCTAAAACTAGTATAAATAACAACTGCTTGTTCCTAAAAAAACTGCGCGACTTGCTGGGTCCCTGGTGTCAGCCGCTCATAGTGTAATTCTCTCGTTTATTGACTACGCTGACAATGACGTGAGCCCCAGATGTCCAACCATTAGGAGGAACCATATTTTTGGGCTTGTACTATAGAGGCACTTGCTTGCGTACTCCCATGACGCTTGTGGGTCTCTACTGTCATCCTCTCCACATACAGTCATCTTCTTGTTCCTCTCGGTTGTTGATGATGTTGACAACGCAAGAGGGCGGTGCACCACGCACGACGAGCGAACCAAGGCCGCAAGGCGGAGGACGATGGCAAGGCCTCAGACGGAACGAACAGGAGCCGTTGAAGATGCGCCGGTCTAGTCGCAGGCGGAGGGGAGTACGAGGGTTGATTGGTTTGGGCATGGGTGCGTGTTGGGGCTGACGTCGTCGAAGAATAACAGGACGTGTGGGGGAATAGAGGGAGGGACTGGCCAACGTTGGAGGGTATGTACAGTAGGGAGGCAGAGGCGCAGCCAGCCATGGGAGGCGGGAGCAGGCGGAGCCGACGGGGTGGTTTGGTTTGGGTGGCTGGAGGAAGAAGAAGACAAGAGATAGAAGATACACGACAGATGTTGTATGTCAATCCAACGACTGGTAGGCAGAATCGTTTGTTGACTGGCTAGTAAGTCGACACCACCTTGGATAGGCTATTTCCTCGCGGGTCCCAAATGTCAGAATCCAAATCTGTCACGGTCATGCAGCCTTTACTATGAAAATTTACAGCCCATTTGATGTGCTAGTTCGAAATAAGTTTGTGGGTGCTGGTGGGGGCTAATCACTTGGCTTCTGTAATGCATAGTGAGCTCAAGCAGCCAGCGTGAGTGATGTTATTTCCCTTGGTTGTGATTTGTTACAATATTTCACTCTAAATTAAACGAATGGCAAGCCATTTGCCTTGTTTCAAAGAAAATATGACAGTCATAGCCGAGTTGAAAAGGGCAGGAACATCTAACTCCAGCTTACAAATTGTACAAAAGCACGAGGGTTGATTGTTCATCAGGTTTACAAAAAAAAACCAGATTGAAAAGGGCAACAACATCTAACTCCAGCACTGTTTTCGGTAGTCACAGTCAAATGGATCGGTCAAGTCCATAGAATGAATATCCTGGGTCATAAAATTTACTGGATTATGACCATAGCATGTTGTAAATAGAAGCCTGACATGTTCAAAAGCTCTTTTGCCCACCTGAAACTCCTTTTTTTGCTCTTCGACATACCCATCCGTCAAAACAAAGCTGCTGATAAACTTAAGCCTGATGGACAATAGTAACCTCGCATTCAGCAGGAAGAATGTGACAAATCTTGTGTTTGCACGGTTGGCTACATATCATTCTAGCGTTATTGTCTTCAATCGAATCTCATGAGAAGTGAGAAAATCCCAATGCTTACGAATCCACCGATTGGTTATAACTTTCTTACCCCGTCCTGTTGCCTAAATAGACATGAAGATTGAAAATAGTTAAGGTCTAAAAGAAGAGTGTCGAAAGAGCAACAGCTGAACGATTAATTCTAGTACACTATATGCGGGCTTCCAATGTGCGTGAAATTATCACCTTTATATACAACTTCTCCAGACATGGAAAGCATTGCAGCAAGCCAATAATCTTGTTTAGATCAAAACTATTCATTTGGATATATAAGATCTTGACAGAATCCAGCACCATTGATAGGCCATCCATAGAGAAACTCTTCATTGAGCATAGAACATAATATTAGTACAAAATGTGTACTCCAAGATGATATATAAATTATGCACAGAAATTTAAAATGCAGCTTATGGTTACAAGTGTAGATGATAATAAAAAGTACCTAAAGAACTGTGGAGCCAAACACCATATTGAAATGAGCACAGAGATCATTTATTACACCCAAGGTCTCCAGTTTAGGCGCAGAGAGGATGGTTATTTGCAACGGTAAATAACTAGAATCAAGGATCAACCTTTGAAGTGAAGGGGCATCTTGGATGATGAGCTGCCTTCCGTCAAAAGAAATTCCAATTCTTACAAGGTTAGGTGACTTTATTTGGAGACAACCAATTCTAACTGTGAAAACAAGCACCAAGCACTCCAGCGCAGGGCAACTGGAGTGGATGATGCTGTGCAATGAGGCCTCCGATATACGAACCCGCACAAGTGAAAGTTTCTTGAGAAATGGGAGTCAAAGGTTTAGTACCAGATTGTCTGGTAGGTAGCACAGCGCAAAGGTGGCGGTGTGGAGAGAGGAGGAAAACCTCGAGATGGACATCGGTGCTGAGGGCAAAAGTTCATGGCGTTCGGTATGTGGTATGTGATTTCCAGGGGAATAGTAGAACTCAAGCAGCTGTAGTTCTGTGAATTCAGGGGATTTCAGCCAGGCGTCCACCGTGCAGGGCATGGTATGCTTGCTCAGGTAGCATGACGGGATGCATAGGCTTTGAACGGAGCCCTGGTGGGAGGAGATGATGGATCTGGGGATTTCAAAATCATTGAAGAGAGATAGTTCACGACAGTCGAGATTAAGGGGCACGGCGCGCCATAGAGGGCACCACCGAATTGAGAGGACTTGGGTGCGGCAACAATCCTTGGTGGGGAGAAGCGAGATGATCTCCCCAAGGATGTCGTCCGGGAGATCGCTGATGCGGTCCACCCGAGATTCTACGGGTTCCTGGGATCCAGTGGGGGCGGGGTCGCTGCTTCTCCCCGCGCTGCCGGGTGCGGGATCTACAACAGGCATCGCCGCTGGCGGGAGCCTCATCTTCTTGGCGCTGGGGTCAGCCGACTCCATTTTCCTCGAGGGCGTCGCGTCGCGCTCACGGATTTGAGCAGAGTAACGAATGACGAGCCTACTTGTAGTGCAGGCGAAGAAGAAGGGGAGCTGGGTTTTTCTGTAGGAGTGAGGTGACGAATTTGGGGGTACGAGTGGAGCGAGCTGACGTGACGTGGGTGGGAGCGAGGAGGAAGAAGAGCACCCAGGTTTTGGGGGGGGGTGTGCTGGGTGTGGGTAGAGCCTTTTGAATTGATTTTACTATTTACTAGTGTGGATTGGCTATTTTGTCTTGGGCCTAGAGAAACAATTACTACTAGTACAGTGGAGACACTCTACAGCTACCCAGAAAAACAATTACTACTAGTACAGTGGAGACACTCTACCGCTTCTGGCTCCTCCTAGGTCATTGAAACGTCTCCCTCTACTGAATGCCATTATACTTTTGTTCACCGACATGCGGGCCATGCAGCGCGCGTGCCCAAATGCCATCCACCAAATTAGAAGGCAGTATGCAGGCGGAGAGTCACCCCGGTCGTAGCGCGGCAGTAACGAGCCGTCGTATCACAAAACCCCACCTCCCCGTAGTCTAAGTTTGACGGACGAAGCAACCATCATTTCACTCTTCGCTGAATCCCCTTCTCCCTCACCGTCTTCAAGAAAGGCAACACTCACATCTGCCACTGTTCTTCTCTCCCAACGAAGGGAAGGTAAGCAGATCCGTGATGTTGGTATATTTTCGTTTAGAGAAAAAAAAAGAACTTTTGCAAAGCAGTAACCAATCCTCACTCTCTTTTTTTGTTTCATTATCATTGCGATTGTGTTTTCCTTTCAGTAGTCTCCTAGTATTCATCAGTTTCATGATGGACCAAGGAGAACCAGGCAAAGATCTGCCGATATTGGAGTAGACGCGGGAGGCTGATCCCCACGAGACAGAGAGCTCCAAGAAGATGGAGGCAACCACCGAGCCGACCCCAGATACGCTCACGGCCACTACTGAGATGGTCAACGCCCCGTTTGAGGTTACAGCCCCCGTGGCACTGC
>NC_057813.1:555141973-555153539 GCF_018294505.1 Triticum aestivum
GCTGCCCAAGGTGATTTCCTTCTTTGCCGGTCTTGATTGTGGTTTTTCATCTAAGTATGTGGTGATTTTTTTAGAAAAGGAAGTATGTGGTGATTAATAATGCAAAATTTTATTAGCTTCAGTGCCATGCTATGCACTGTGGTTTCAATAACTTGTGTTTCTTATACTGAAAAGTAATTTAGAATTTGTTTCTGTTTCAATTAGAGCCCTGATGCAGACAAGGATTGTGTGGTTGTGCATGTCACTCACTATGAGGCGGAAGACCTGAATATACGCACTGGGAAAACAGAGTTCTTAGGCTGTTGGATCCTGGAAGCCATTTGCGGTTATACAAATGAAGAGGTGTGTTCCAGCCTCACTGTTGTCAGGCGTGTTGTCCAGGGTGTAGTGAAGCACAAGAAGTTCAAAGCTACTCCTTCGTTTGTGAGGCATACTGTTCTTGTCAAGCTTACGCAGGAGGATGATGTGGCATGCCTCCACAAACAAGTTTATCAGTGGCAAGGCCGCAAGGTTGTCTTCATGAAGGTTCACAGGATTGAGCTGCTGCGGGACGTCCTCGATGATGTTCATGGCAAGGTCCGTCTTGTGTCCAGCCCAAATTAGATCGAGGCATGAAATAGCTGCCCCAGCTAGTGTTTAATAGTAGTTTGGATTGTGTCTAATTATCCGAACCTTTCCTGTTATCGACCCCTCTGGGGCTAGTACTCTGTTTGAATCCATCTATGGGAACTTCTGCTACTTTTGTGTGCCCGTGAATCATGTGAGAACCATCGTAATTGTTGCCGAAGTAGATGCGTCCTCACTAGTTTTTTCATGAATATGGCATGGTAAGACATAAGTTGTCACGGTTTATCATACGAGCAGTGTGTGTTTTGATGAAATAGAGCACTCGTTTGAGAACCGTGCGCTAATGTATACATAAGTACTTGTAAACACTGTTGGTGCTACCCCACTTGTAAGCAGTTGTGCAAAACACGACACATTGGCTCAGCTCGCTTCAACACTAGGATATCGACCAGCTAACAATCAGCAATCTACTGTCTGACATATAAGAAACTATGTATCTTGTTACAGTGGTTCATGCAGTTAATTGAGGCCACAACGTAATAAATTCCAAACATTCAACGCTAGTCCAGCGCTCATGTGGAACACTCACATTAAACTCGTCTTCATAAAAATCTTGAAAAGCATAAGTTAAGCAGTTTTATACATCTCAATGATTCATAGAACATAACAAACATATACTAGTTCACAGCAAAAGACAAAGTTGTGAGAAGGTTTACAAATCAGGAAAAAACAAGCAAGGCTTCTCTGAGCAAAGGGCCTCCGGGCAGGCTTAAATTTCCTGGAGTTCACTCTGGTTTTTTCTTGTTGCCACCATCCAGGGTTAGGTTCTCTCATTCCAGAATAACCAATTATAATTGTGGTCTCAGCTGGAATGCTGAACTTAACCATGTAGTGTACTAACCAGGTGAAATTCTTGTGCATTCCACTAAATTTAAGCACCGCTATTTGCAGAAATAAGCAGAGCACAATGCCTCTTGTCCGCGCACCTGTCCAAAAAACCGCCGTGCAACTGTGCCAGCTAGTCCTCGTTCCATGGATGAACTGGTAGAAAGTGCATTCCGGACTAGGATGTAGTTGTTTTCGCTCGTCCCTGCACTGCAATCAGGAAGTAAAACGTACGAATCCGCTTCTTTTAGATTGCGTTGGTCATTCTACCTTAGTTACTACCAATGTAGGGATACCTTGAAGACGGGAGGTTAGACGATGTCAACGAGGGATAGCCATCTCATTTTGCGTAGTTGTACTAAAACTGAGGTGTGTGCTTTTGATTGCGCGGATAGAAACGATACAGAGACAGACATCCCGAAACGATATGGAGACAGACATCCCTGTTTGCGCAAATATGAAATACAGTTATTTAAACAGTGACAGGTATTACTACTTTCCCCCGTTTCCTCTTAGAACCAAGTCCTAGATTCATGCTACAGCTTTCCCACTTTCTTCCTTGTTTGAACCAACGCTTTGAGTTGACTGTATGAACTAGCTTTACTTCTAATAACAGTAGAAGTCTAGGTGGCTTTGGAACAGCGGACAAAAGTAGAAAAGGATCCACACAAAGGGGGAAGAGCTGGGGCAGTAGAGCAAGGCAGGTTTCGAAGGAATATATACCTGAGGGTCGTCGGCATGTGGCAAAGACGGTGTCGGGAGGCCGCATCTTGGCCACAATACCGCAGGGAGGAAGAAGGGGTCGGAGGCCCTCCCGAGCCGGCGCTCTCTCGGAGAGAACGGCACGGCCGCCGATCGGGACACGCGGGCAGCCGTTGGTCTCCTCCCTCGCCGCCGACGACAGCGTGAACGATGCACCTACACCCCCTGCCCCGGTCGAGGTTGTCCGACCGGATTTGTGACCAGCCGTGAGCTGAGAGAGAGAGAGAGTGGGCACATGTCTTGCTTAGTTCTGGAGAGCATGAGAGAGTGAACGAGAGGAACCCTAGTAAAGCAAGTGCTAAGGCTCCTGCTTTTATATATAGTGGAGTGATTTTGTTGTATCGGCTTCAAAAAATGCGCTCCTACGTGTACCCGTGAGTGGGTGTGAGAGAACTAGTGCGTGCGTGCACCGCTTCTCTTCGTGAGAGTACAATATATACTATGCCCAAAGAACGTTCGCCGCAAGAGTAATAATATAAGTGTGTGACGTGTGAGCTAAAATAAAATGTGCGTCCGTCTTTTGTTTTTTAGAAGTTCTGAGGGTAGGGTGTGAAGAGCACACATGTGCATGACGTCTACCTGCGGATAGACGATGGGTGCCACGTGTGAGTCTGCGAGAGGACTCGAGAGAGTTGTGACTCGTGAGGGTGCGTGTGCGTGAGAGAGAGGGGGAACGTATCAATGCAATGCATGTCTCCGTAAGTCATTATCCGACAAACGTTTGCCACAAGCCTTTTCCTGACGAACGCCGTAAGGACCGTTAGATCGGCATCCGACAGTGTCAGTTTTGCCATGTCATTTAACAGAATAGCCACTCCTCCTACAAACAAATCTTCCATGTGAGTGTTAGCAACTTCCGTATGCTCCCTCCGTTCCGAAATGCAGTGCATATAGCTTTATTGAAAATTAGAACCTTGCAAACTTTTACCGAGTTTTCGTGTACCAAATTGCACATGTAGAATACCCTGTATATATCATTTCATTCATCTTCGAGAGGTAACTATAAAGATGGGTGAGGAGTCTACAAAGAAATACCATCGTATCACCCGCAGAAATTTCAACCATCCTTTAGTGTCGAGGAATATCATAGGAACTCTATATGATATGATTTTTATAGGATTTTTTCCTTTAGAGCCAATTGGTTCATAGGAATAGATTCATATACTCTACATTTCAAAGGAAGTAAACATGATATCATTTCTATAGCTTTAGAGCCACTTGGTTCATATGAATGGATTCCTATACTCCCTTAATTTCAAAGGAAAATAAACATTAGCGTATATTCAATAGAAAAGTTCCTATGATATGAACCAAATTACATCTCTTTACTAATCCCTCCTCATAGGAATTGAGATACATGTCATCTCTAGATACAATAGAAAAGTTCCTATGATGTGAACCAAGTGACATCTCTTTTCCAATCCCTACTCATAGGAATTGAGATCCTCCATGTCATCTCTTTCCCTACAACTTCCATGTATACATCTTCTATTCCTAAATAGATAGTACAACCCACTAGCAGCTTTTTTCCAAAACATGCAACTATGGCACAAGAACTATATAGTGTGCCAATAACTTTGAAAGATGGTCGCTGGATGAAGCTAACCCGACAGTGCAGAGATGGGCAAATCCGAGCACTACTGGCCGTTGGATATCATCAACATTCCACCAGATCTACCACATGTAGAAGACTCCATGGTTGAACTTAAGCATAATGCACAAACCTCAAAACACAAGCACTTCCCCTTTGTTCTAGAATCTTCTGTATCATAATTGATTATTTTTTTCTAAATGAATTGCCATTATTTGTTTTTTACTTTACGATTTACAATGCACAACCCCATGAATCTTAACATTTTTATAAAACTAATTGATTTTGAATGAGATGAACTATAAGAACTAAACGAACATCTACATCATGCATATATGACTCAAAGCTTTACATGTTATAGTGTGTATTTATTCATAATTTGGTTTCGAATTCTCATGCGTTTAATACATGTGTACCTTACTAGTTTTGAGTAGAGTAGAAAATTTCACGCGGCCCCGGGTATATCAAAATGTAGGGCCCATGCATCATTGCCTTTCGGTCGAACCTACGTCCATAATTTTTTGTACGTGCTATATCTCCACTGGTCCCCGAACCTAAAATGCCACCTCGTTCCCATAAAACCAAGCGGCCCACACATATTTAAGGCGTCGACTCGAACCCTTTTACTACGACGTGGCCGCGCACGCCGTAGTACTCCTACAAACCCTACCGCCCCACTCATCATCGGTTTTCTTCAAGAGAACGAGGTGCTTTCAAAAAAAGGATCTGTAGAGGAGACCCCTACCCAAGGGTGCCCAAGGTAGCTGCCGCATGCATCATTGTTTTCTCTTTTCTTTATGCTCTTGCGCGCTAGAGTGAAATGATGGTTGCTTCGTCCGTCCAGCTTAATGCAGGAAAGGTGGGGCTTTGTGATTTGACCCCTCATCGCTCATTTTCTACTACTGCGGCGCTACGACCGGGGTGCCTCCAATTTCAACCGCTGCTCCGAACTGTAATTTGGTGCATCGCATGTGGAAGAAGACGGTGGATGAGCCACATGTCTGCCAAAGGGGTCCTGTTAAGTGTGTCGCCATTTCGTGTGCGGACTGACCCTGCTTGAGTTGCTACGCCAACACGACAGGAGCAGCCTACCACTTGGTTTTGCTCCTTGGTGAATCCCGACTATATTGATCTAAAAAGATACATGCTGAACTACCCTCTCCATCTCGGTTTTTTATTTGTAGGCGTCTCGGTTTATAGGGCCTGCACGTAGTTCTAGGTCATCCATTTGACTAACTAAATATGAGTTACTATGTCACAAAAAGTATATAATTGGATTCTAATTGGTTGATATGTGAAGAAACAAGAAACGAGGTAAAAGTTAATGCACCGCGCCTTAGTATTTTGGGATTATTTGGTTTTCGTAAGATGACTTACTCACCTAGACGGAGGGAGTAGTTGTATTTAAAAGTCGAGGGCGGGGTTTTTCCTGCGCGGTAGGCAGGGCAGTTCCACCTAGTCGGTTCGACAGAGATGCGAGAAGACGAGGGAGTAGGCTACTGCAAATGTAGGGCTGTGTGATTTGACAGCAAGTTACTGCTGGACAGGTGGGGCCCCGTGATTTGACTTGCCGTTATCATTTTAACTGTGGCGCTACGACCGGCGTGAGTCTCCTGATTCCTGACCACCTCCATACAGGTGCCTCTCCCAATGCTCCACCATGTAGTAGTAGAGGATGGATCTTGCATGAGAGCCCACTTCTCCACTTTTTCCTTGCCTCTCTTTCCTCCACATATGCAAAAATGCCATGTAAAGCGCACTATTGTACTTACTTGCTCCTACAGGTGCTTAAGCTTGCCACATAGGCATAAAGTCTGATGTGGCAAGTTAATCAAGAAGAGAGAGTCTAGTTTGGTGACCCAAGGAAGAAACAGTGCTAAGCGCGTGTACCTAGGTGAAAAGACAATTTTGAGTCTATAGCTAATTAAATGAAGCAAACTTAGCAACACCATTTCATTGGAAGAAGTCACTCCTTGGCAAATGCAATAAATACTATTACTCCCTGTGTCCCATTATATAAGAATGTTTTTGACACTACACTAGTGTCAAAAACGTTCTTATATTATGGGACGGAGGGAGTACGAAGAAAGATATAGAGAGGAGTAAAAAAATACACTTATATCCAACCTTATAGCCAACCTTGTTGTAGTATGAGTGACTAAGTGATGACTATGTATGACATGCCAACATCAGATAGCCTAACGCACCATGTTAAATCTCCAAGGGCGCACCGCACGAGCGACACGACGGTCGTGGTAGGCGCGACCATGATACGGGCTACTGGCAGCCCTTGGATCTGAGATCAAACGGTCGCATGCTAAGTTGCTGAAAATTTTAAGAATAACCCTCCAGGATAGGATATTCACCCATAGGTCTAGAATCATGCCATGCAACCGTTCGATCTCAGATCCAAGGGCTCTCGGAAGCCTGTATCATGGGAGAATGGAAAGCCACTACCCTACCGTTTGCACGCCGGCAGTTCACTCCTACTCGTCCCCGCACGTCCTTTAATACTATGGCGGTTCGCTCCTAGTCGTCCCGTCCATTCACATTACGGCAGTTCCACTAATCCTAACCCTCCTCCCAAATCCATGGTGTCCCAAATCTCCCCGATCGGCGGTGAGTACAAGGTTAGAACCATCACCGGTGATGAGTTCGACGTCATCTACACCCGTACTTCCGCAACGGTGAAAGGATGCCTTTCTCGCTTCAGACGCATGTTCGAAAACTCACATGATGAGTGGGTCGTTGGGCTAGATGTTGAGTACACCACAGTCGTGGGACGAGAGAAGGATCTAAAGGATGAAGAGAGGAAGAAGCCCGCCGTGATCTAGGTTTGCGTACATAACGTTTTCTTGGTCTACCACATATGCCATGCCGACATTGAGTGCCAGGATTTTAAGAACTTCCTCGAGGATAAAACAGTCAAATTCGTTACTGTATACTTTAAGAACGACAAAGAAGTCCTGCGTCGGATAGGCCTCGTTGTAGGCAACCCCTTCGACCTCCAGAAGAATCGGCTGGTGCCCTGTCGCCAGCCTTCAATGCTGACCCTGGCAGCAGCCATGGTTCATCCTTCGTACGGTAAACTGGAGAAACCTCCATACACGTTTCATCGTCATGCATGGCAGTGGAATGTACTAGATATAGACCACATCTAGTACGCTGCAATGGATGGCTACCTTTGTTTCAATATCTACAAGGGTTGGATGAAGAGCAACAGCCAAGTTGGCGGTTCAAGCAAAGAAGTATCGGCCAAGAGGAAGAGGGACAAGGACGAAGTCGAGGACATGGACGAGGACTCCGAGTAAGGTGGCAGTGTCGTTGATCATGGTGGTTCTAAACTTCTAATGCAGTGTCTACCGGATTACTTGCATAGTTTAATTTCAGGTGTGCTTAGTTTAATTTGAGGGGTGTGTTGTGCTGAGCCCCCAGCAGAACTATGTTATGTTTCTTCTCGTTACTTTAACTCTTCAGTATGTACATACTAGTACTAGTATTTCTTTAATAGAATTTAGCACCCCAATTAAGCACGTACTAGCTTTTTTAATAGTACTATATGCATAATTTGGCGACGAGCGCTCTCTATATGTACCACCTTTTTTTAAAATTTCAATTTTTGCTCCATGGCACAATCCATCGATAGTGGAGTACTACTGTACAAAAGTATACATTTTTTAAAAGGCTAGAGTACTGTTCATCACACACACACACATATATATATAGCCAGTTAAATTCTCAACCTAGAACGACGTGCATGCCATGTAGTAAACCAATCCGGAGGAAGTATAGTAAAAATGAAGTGATTTTACCGAGCGATCGGTGGGGGAGCATGGTCTGTCATGCGGTCCCACGTGTCATGATGTACCAAGACGATGCGCGTGTCCCTCCTGAGGCAGAAGCAATACTAGTACATGGTTTGAGATGATGTCGAACCGAAGTGTGAAATAATGGTTGCTTCGTCCATCTAGGAAGGTGCGACATTGTGATTTGACGTCTCATTGCTCATTACTACTACTGGGCCGGTACGAGTGGGGTGCGTCCCCCTGCTGTTCTGCACTATTATTTGGTGCTTGACACGTCGACCCGGTTGCTATATGTCCCACATGTCGGCGATAGGAAGTACAGAATTCATGAAAGGGAGCGTCGACAAAGGAGTATACTACAGAATTCATGAAAGGGAGTGACTTAGTTTTGGAAAAATCTGTTTTTACGGAGTACATACCCACTAGGGTTTATAGGGCTCATCTAAAAAACATTCGTTTTTCCGTTTGATAAGTCTCAATTCTACTATACTAGTAGTAGTACCATTACATGTTGGATTTCGAGGTGCGTTAGATCGCCCGACGCAAGCAGTGTCAAGAGGAAACTAACCAATGCATGTACAATTTCATGGAAATTTAGTGGTCATTCATGCATTCGTTCTAATTAATGCCTCGGTAAACATAACTTCTTGAGAAAAACGAGCGAACTGTGCAAACTACGAAATTAATTCGACCACTCACCGTCTACCTTGGTTGGAGAGATTTTGAAATTGAGCCATAAACTGGAAAGGCTCGATTACTATTTGTGGCCTTGTATAGATGCAAAATGTATTTTTTTTATAGTGGCCTTGTATAAGTAAATGGAGGGAGTACTAACCAAAGTACGTACATAGTAGGGACGAGGAGTAAACGGAGGGAATAGTAAAATTTTCTCCCCGTGCTGTGAGCCACCGCGCGCGTGGGCGAGGGAGCAGGCGTAAAGGCATATAGTAGTAGTAAGCTTCACCTCATCCTGCGAGCCACCGCACCCGTGGGCGGGGGAGACGGCGTACTAAGCATGTTTCTCCTCGTTCTGCGAGTTGACGGGACACATCAAAAGTACTCCAGTGTATAGAGCCTTGCCTCTAAGGTAGGCCCCACATGGTTTGCCTCTTTTTTTAATTTAACATAACGCGTCAAGTCGCAATTTGTTTGTTCACCCGTGGTAGACGATCCTCCCTCCACCAAGTGGACAACCAGTACACGTGCCAAATTACCATGTGGGCTGCCTTTTTCATACAGAAATGAGCTCCACCGTGTACCCGCACGGGTGTGGTTGGGAAAGAGACGGGAGTACGTGCGCCGTGCGTGCACCTCTTCTCTTCGTGCACGTCCCCCACCTACGTGGGTGTGTGTGAGAGAGATACAAACCTAGACATAATGCGTCGTCCATCCCCAGGCCTCCGCCCAGTCCGACCACCAGTCACGACCACGGCACCACGCCCCACTCCTCCTCACCTTATCTCTCATATTTCTCCCTCCATTTTTATATACAAGGGGCCGCTATCAAAATTACAATTTGCAGATATAAAAGGCCACTAACACTAATCGATGCAATATTAATGGTGTTTGCCTCATGGTACTAGCAAAGGGGGACATTAATTATCCCTTGCATGCATGCGGGAGTTTGTAAAAAAATGCATCTTGATGTTCCGTGCAATGCACGGGCATCTTGCTAGTCCATGAAAACAACACATGGCAAAATTCCACGGTGAACGAGGGATTTGAATCTGTTGGGAGGGGCTGTTTGGATCTTGCCCGAGGTAGCCAAAATATTGGCGACCCTTTTGTCCACTGGTGCCTTTGCTACTGATGAACGAGGAATCGCTCGGGTGCTCATGCTGTCATGCATCCTCCAGCGCGCATGTTGGAGACGACCTCGCACAAGCTATGTTTTTTTGTCCCACAACGCCGCCCGAGCCGCCCGCAGACCGACCGGCGACCCGCAAATTATGCCATCCAACCGTAGCCACACACATTACGACAGCAACTCAACCAACCAGACAAAATTCACGCAAACACGTAGACAAACTGATATTTCATATAAACAACGATGGAAATCATATAAAATATCGGATTTTCACACAAACATGACGGATTTCATTACATTCAAATGAACTATGCGGTGCTAGTTCTGGACAACACAGGTATATAATACCTGGCCTAAATGGTCGCCCGCCGATCGATTTGTGTTCCTCATGTCCGGCAGCACGATCACCGGACTACCGGGAGCCCCAGAGGTATATGCTTTAGTGCAAAGGACGGCTCCCTTCCCCACTGCCCAACTGATATCATTGGCTCGTGCCGAAGATGGTGGTGGCTGGCACCGGTTCGAGTTCATCACCGGCCACTACTTCACCATGGCCGACACCGGCTCGAGTTCATCCTAACATTCCCCTCTTCCGTGGAGCCCATGCGGGGTCGACGAAGGTCCTCGCAACAAAAGGATCTGGAAAGACACCTGCTGTGTACGCCGGCGTCGCCTCCGCGGTGGCCTTCATGGGACCCAAGTGGCGGCGGCCTCCCGTGTTATACTTCTCCTCGATGATGGCGGCGGACGCGGAGGCGCTGGCCACAGACTCGTCGCTCTCCGCGCACCCGGCTTCTGTCGCTGCTTGCATGGTGCGGCCGCCAGCATGGGAGTCTCGGCCACAGAAACGGGAGATGCAGTACGAAGCAGCGGCATGGACGGCAGCAACGACGCCCGTGCGCTGCTCCTCGTCGAGCTGGCCTGGAGCGGCGAGTTGCTGAACCGCGCGCCAGCTTGGGGCGGCAACTGGATCCGTCGGGCGAGGGGAGGGAGGCGGATCAGCAAGCTGCATAGCTCGTATCCGGTGGGCTACCCAGCCGGCTTGGATGCGGAATAACTACTCTTCATAAGCCATTGTAAGAGTGTACAAAATGGTGGAGGAGATAGGGGAGCGGCGGAGGTGGGTGATTCTTGGCTGGCGTTTGGCCTCGTTTAAATAGGAGATTAAATAGATGGCGGACGGGAGGAGCTCGGCCGGCATTGCGTTTAACGCCGGCCCAGTCATGAACGGACGTGTGTCTAGAGTGGGTTTATCAGCTTCCACACGGGCGGGTTTCATGGAGGCATTTGAATGCGGCACAGAGGCGTGTTCATCCGGGCGTGCCGCGAGTGGCGCCCTCGACTCTGACCTAGGACACCATGCCTTTCTTCCACTGATGTGTGGGCTCTTTGGGTGCATGGCCTGCATGTCAGTGACCCAACGCAGGCAGCGCACAGGAGAGGAACCTTTGGTGGGCCAGGGCGGTCAGAAGTGGGCATTTCATAAACCAATGATTGTTCATTGAGTGTGATGTCATCTTTTTCATGTAGTTAAGCCTACTATGTTGATAGCCCGTTCGATACGTTGTGATTCATAAAGACCGATGCAAACATCAATTTTCTGCTTATCATAGATAAGATTGATTAATACCCGTAACAATCCATGTCCTTAACAAAGGGTGCATGCACGTATAGGTTGAGCGTGTGTCTTGCGTCGTGTGCTGTGTGCATGCAGGCGTGCGAGTGTTGCGTGCGTGCAAGGGTGCGTATCAGTGTTGCATGCATGGGTGCGTACGTGAGCGTGTTCGTGAGTGCATGTGTACGTGTCAGTGTTGCACGCCAGCATGCGTGCGTGTGTACATTATGTGTACGTGTCAGTGTTGCACGCCTACATGCGTGCGTGTCTTGCATGCATGCATGTGTACGTGCGGGGTGAGGCTACATGTCAGTCGACTGACTTTTTCATCTCTGGTCATTAGATTTTCCAGCCGTTGGATACGAAATCAAGGGCCTCCAGTTTATCATCAAACTCCACCCCCCCTGTGCCGCCAGCCACCACCGGCCGAACCGCCCGCCCCCACTGCCTGCGGCCGGCCCGCCCTCCTTGAAACCACTCCCCACCGCCGGTCCACCGCCGCACCGGCCATCCCTCTAGCCCCCCTCCCCCCC
>NC_057813.1:555153792-555155194 GCF_018294505.1 Triticum aestivum
AACCGCCGGTGACTGCCAACCAGAGGTCTCACGACTTCGAATACCCACCGACCACTAGTTTATTACCATTTATGTCCTTCATATACGCACTGACGGGTGGGCCCTATGGTAATGTGCGTTGTTGAATGTGGACCGTTTGACTGGTCAATTGATCGTGTTATCAACAAATTACGGAGCTGTATGGTGAGCCAATGACCGTATGATCACCCTAAAATGTACTCCTATTTTATTAACACAATACAGATTCAAACTACCATTTCTTTCTTTCATATATGGGCTGACAGGTGGGCCCCACGATTACGCGCCCTGATGGTGCAACACTAGTTGTGTCGTTTGACTGGTCAATTGATTGTGTCATCAACAAAATACGGAGTTGTATGGGTGAGTCAGTGACAGTATAATCATGACATGTATGTGTTTAACACGGTACAAATGCAAGGGCTCATATATACGCGCAAGCACTCACCGCTATAAGCGCACACACGCGAACCCTACCCCTATGAGCACCTTCGAGAGAGTGGGCCAACATATATGATCTTGAGATTTTACGAGGTCACCATAGGTGCCTCGTAGTCGAGTGGACCGTCTCCTCCCACTGAACGTACATCGCGGGAAAATACTGAAATTAACACAAGATAAATGCGAGCACCGGGACTTTAACCTTGGTGGGCTCGAGAAACCACTGTCATGTAACCATCCAACCACATGTTGGTTAGCACGACAAAATGTATGTGGTGACCGTGATGAGCTTATTCTGAAGTCCAGTGACCATATCGTGCTTTCGCTTCAAATACAATGACCGTAAGTGTCGTCAACAAAATACGAAGCACGCATCAAATGCAAAGTCCGTCAGTGTCATCAACAAAATATGGAGACGTATCATGAGCTAGATACCGTTGTACTATTGTATATGCTTATTTTCTTAGTGGCCAATTGCGTGTGTGGTGTGGTGGGCACATCATTTCTAGTTGTGGTGGGTCAACATGAAGACTCATGGGTCAGTTCCATCCTGCGCCACATATAGGTTGGACCGAGACGTGTTATACGGAGACCCATGTGGAGGACTCGGCGTACAACACGAAGCTACTAGAGTCGCGGAGGACTCTATCCCCACTGGTGATAAGCCGACTATATATGATTTGTAACCCTAGGCCCTTAGTATGTTATACAAGCTTGGGGGCTAGTTCGTCGATAGTATACACACACGCACAATGCCTAGTATTCATGCGTACTTTGTACACACCCCTATCACTAACATACAGTACCAGGAGTAGGCTCTTTCTTCAACTGCAAGGGTCTGAGCCGAACTAGGGTAAAAATTTGCCTCGTATTACCATCCAGCCTAACAGATAGGGATATCCTACCGAATGATATGATGAAATCATATCTGCCAACTACTATT